>NW_006800163.1:292643-315112 GCF_000485575.1 Poecilia formosa | reverse complement strand
TAGAATAGAATAGAATAGAATAGAATAGAATAGAACAGAACAGAAAAATTGTTGGTCTCAGTGGGTAAATTTAAGTGTCACAGCAAGAGGTTAAGGTACGTGGGGACAAGTAATAAAAGTACAATAATAAAGGTAATGTGTAGCTGGGTTTGTTAATCCAAAGCAATGTGTCACATTAAGCTTGTTAACAGGCTTAGGCTACTAGTTTTGTTGTTGTTCAAAGGTGGGTAGTTCTGGTTACATTTACTTGACGAACTTTTTGAAGACAAAGTGTACTTATAGGAGTAGTTTTACTGCACTGCACTTTTTAATTTTACTTGAATAATATTATGAACTTACTTGAGTAAATTTATTTTGCATTTAAAGCAATAGACTTACGAGAAGTAGACCTCTGCAACGTATGAGCTAATGTTTGTGAATCCAAGCATGATTGTTCAGCATTTTCTTCATGCCACTGTTTACACTGTTATTGTTTTTTGTAAACATGGTTATTTTATTTGAAAGGTTACATAATCTTCTGTTTATGTATTTATGATAAATTAAATGTTTACTTAATGTAAACATTGCTGTCCATAGCATTCTTGTAAGTGTTCAGTGTTGACAAATTAACAAAATTGTAAATTGAAAGCAAGATTGCTCAGATATGTTTCACAAAGAGGTGCAAAGTGTTGATCATTTAACTCTACATATCCTTACATAACTCTGATTTCTGATAGAAGTTAAGTGAATTTAATAAGTGGCGTTATTTTTATATTAGAAAGCAATGAGAGAACCTGGAGAATCATGTATTTTCCATTACTTAAATCTGCGCAGTGCAGTTGTGGGTTGGTGTAAAACCCACAAAAAGATGTTCAATTAAATCACTGATTTGTGGGTTTTAGAAGCTACAAAATTGATAAAAGCACAAAAACCACAAACCTAATATTTCTGAACAAATGGAGGCAGAGACAATGGAGAGTTTTGTAGACAGTGGAAGTTTGCACTGCTAATTTATTTACCTTCTGTGTGCTTCAAAGGCTAATTGGAATTAGCGATTAACTTAGTCAAGGGTAAATAACCAAACTGCATTTCTTCTGACATACAACAACCTAATCCACTTGAAGTTTTTTCATCTCTTACTATTTAATCACTGTCTGGAGTGAGAAATAAAACAAAATAACTTATAAGAGCATATTTTCCTTATGGTTTGAACCAGAGATATTTGGGATTACTTGTTGGGTCTCTTACAAATACTCCAGGGAGTGAGATTACGGTACACTTGAAGGTGGATAATTTGACACCAAACATAACATATTTTGAACTTATCTGCTGTTGTTTTTGCCCAAACTGACACCAGATATGCTTTTCTTTTCAGAAACTAAAGGATGTAGAATCCATTATCAAGATTACGGAGCTGAATGGAGATAATTTACTGAGGGACTACTCTGAGGAAATTGAACGAATGTTGGGAAGTAAGATGAAGTCTGTAAAGGTAAAACAAAAACCCCTCCTAGGTTATAATAGAGCATGTTTAAACACAGTGCTAGTAAGACCAAGTTCTTCTTGTGAAAGGCAGAACAAGGTACTAAAATTTAGCTGAATGTTGGGCCAAAGAAAAGTTATATATATATACACATATAGTCAGAGAGGCTACATGCAAAGAATGTGGGAGGAATGGTTAGTTTGACATCCCCAGTCGACACTAACTGCTAAACAACTAGTAGCTCAGTGTTCCAACATCCGCAAACGGCAACTGCTATCACAACTTGAGATTGACGAGGTACAACACAAATGCTATGGCAAGGGGGAGGAGCCAGGCGCCAGGTCAGAGGGGAGTTAACTACAACTACTCAGTCTACATACCCAGTCTCCGCCTGGAGACTGGGTATGTAGCCACAGTAATGAACGAACCATCAAAGCTGAACGAGCCCCGACGCCAATTACAACGGCTGAGTGAAGTACCATCAGAAAGTCTAATTGAAGATGTGAATGCAGCATTGAGAACTATCCCTACCAACATCATAACAGAAACCAATGAGCTGATATACAACTCAGCATCAGTGATCTTTGAGATGCTTGGCTACAAGAGCAACCATGAGACCCAATACCCACCATGGAAAAGACGGTTAGAGGCTAAAATCAAGATAACAAAGAGGGAAGTGAGCCAACTGTCAGAGCTCCAAAGGGGTGCAATGAAAATATCAGCACCTAAGAAGTACAGTACCTAAGAAGATGCCCATACCTCAAGCACTTGAAACTGCCAAACAAAGGCTGAACAATACTGGAAAGGCATATGGGAAAGGGAGGCATCCCACAGCAGCAATGCACAGTGGCTAACCTCTCTACGAGAGGACCACAGCAACCTCCCTGAGCAAGCCCCGATAACCATCACTGTGGCAGATGTCCAAGAAAGAGTCTCGGGTATGAAAAACTGGACAGCACCAGGGCCTGACATGATCCATGCCTACTGGCTGAAGAAACTCACTGCCCTCCATGAGCGACTGGCAGCTCAACTGAGCCAGCTGCTACAAAATGGGACTCACCATGAATGGTTAACTGAAGGCCGCACAATCCTGATCCAGAAGGATCCCTCAAAGGTTTCAGTCCCATCAGGCCAATAACCTGTCTTTCTACAACATGGAAGCTCATGTCAGGCATCATAGTGGCTAAGATAAGCGGCACATGGATAAATACATGAGCACGGCACAGAAGGGCATAAATAGCAGAGGAGCCAAACACCAACTCCTTGTAGACCACACAGTCGCCCGAGACTGCAAAACCCGACANTTCTAGGCACAGCCAAGATACTGCACAGAACCCTCAAGCTCCCAGGCCTCTGGTAGAGGACCCGAGCTCAGAGGATGAAAGAGACCACCCGTGGAGGGTGAGAAGGGATTTTTTTAATTTATTTTTTTATTATTTTTTATTTATTTTTTTTGTTAAGCATAAAATATATCCAGATTCAAGACCAATATTTTCACTTTGGTTTAAAGGATTCATTCCCAGTATTCAGGATTTTACTGTTTCGATCTATGAGGGGAATCTCAGATATGGATTCTTTGTGCAATGACCTTCAGAGAGTTCAGTGTTTGTTCTGATTGAGCAGAAGAAATGTTTTTGCAATCCAAAATATCTAAAATATATTTTTTCAAAAGTTCTTTAATTGGCTCCCCTCAGGTTTTTCATACCCAGGCTTTAACTCTGAGGTGTTAAATTGTTCTGCCTTTGTTTGAACATCGTCTGTGTTGTTTTATAATTATATAATTGTAATTATTATTCCATCTAAGCAGCTGTAAGTTAGAACGTTAAGCGTTCACCTGCTGGATGGTTGTTTGACTGAACTTTCTCTTTGAAATAGCCAAAGAGAGGTCACACCAGATCAAAAATACATAAATACCTATGAAAAAATCCTCACAAATATATTTCACATTTTATATTTTGCATTCTGTTGTTGACCAAAAAGCAAATAATACTGGATTTTAACTTTTAATTTACATGAACTTGTTATGTATGGACAAAATGTGAGCTTCTGCCTAGTTTTTTGGTTTGTTTGTTTATTACCATCATTTATAAGTTCGACATATTAATTATTTTTGCCTCCCTATGTAATGGAAACACTGTATCACTGTTTTAAATCATTTAAAAGCAGAATTTGCCTTCTTTCTTGCTTGTTTTTGTCTTAAATATATTTAATGGAATAATCCTTCTCTGTTCTAACAGAGTAGATCATTAATGCTTTCAGTGACCTGTATAAGAACAATATTTTTTGCCCATATTGAAATATTCTTAAGAAAATAATTGCAGATTAAATAATCAGAGCTTGCCTTCATTGATGGTGAGCAGAGCAGCTCTAAATCCTTTTAGGTTGGAACTTCTTCCTCTTTTTTTAGGTTTTATTTGTGCTTTGTGGATGCAGAACAGGATGTCGATCTGCTTCTTCATGTTGAGAGTCTGATTTTTAGGTAGTATCCTGCACTGTCATGGTTCTGATTTCTGATTGGCCAATTAGATTGGTTTGCTGCTCGGAAGCTAAATGAGGTCAGGTGTTTCATGAGCTGGAGCTGAACTCTTTCCAGGATCCTCCTTTAATTTTGAAGGTACAGCAGATAGAAATCACATAAAGTGGAACAGCTTTCTCACAGAGTTTCTGACTATCTGATAAATTCCTAATAAGCACAATGCCGTGAAGAATTAAATAATACAATTAATATTATTTTTAACATTTACCCTTTAATCTCTGTGAGTGTAATATTTTAGTTTGTTAGTCTTATGTCTAAAGAAAGATAATTTCATGTAGTTTAAAACCATCATATGAAAAACAAAGTTTTGGTCTGACAGACCAATGTAAACACAAGAGTTAATGCATCTATTTGCGGACAGGCTTTACGTTACAACAAGATCTGGGTTATGGTCAGATCTTGTTGACCAAGATCAACAAGATCTTGGTCTTGTTGACCAAGGTCAACAAGACTTGATCTGCTTACAGTAGCCTGAAAGCAGATTGTTTCAGGCTACTCAAAAGGTTTAGAATTGGTTAAGGGTCTCACTGATTGTCATCATGCTGATTCAAGTCACTTCAGCTGTATGAACAAATCAAAGTAACTGTTAGGAGTTAGAAAGTGAAGGTGGTTTGTACCTTGGAAACAATTCCAGACCACTGGAGTGTTGGAAGTGAAACAGTGTTCTCCAGGTAAGACCAGAACAAACTACAAAGAAACCAGCATTGGTGCAAAACCAATTCTTTTGTTCTAGTCACTGTACACAGAGGTTCTACACATTGTTCGCCCAATGTCTAGTTTTAATTTAATCGCATTGTGTCTGGTCTATTTCTTGCTAGAGGTTAGCGGAGTCTGCAGAAGATGCTGACCTGTACCATGAATACAACAGTTCACTGCAGGTCAGTGGATCCTCCTCTTTGTTATCACACAGATCTGTCTGTCTGCTTGTCAGTCTGTCTATTTATCTAAAATCCTTGTTTTTCAAGCGAGGGAGATGCTGTTCCACACACCACTGCCCACACCAAAAACTGTTTTTCATTGATAGACTCAACTTGGCAAATTTTTCATGTAAACAAAAACCTATTTACTGCTCAACCCACGAATGCATTTTCCTTTAAAATGTGTTGCCATTTAAATGGGAAAAGTGACAAGTGTGTGTGTGTGTGTGTGTGTGTGTGTGTGTGTGTGTGTGTGTGTGCGCATGTGTGTGTGCGTGCATGCGTGTGTGTGTGTGTACATAAATATTAGCGTGTGTGAGTGTGTGTCTATCTAATTTGTTAGAGGTATAATTGGCTTGCACTGTTAGATAACGGATAATGCTGACTGTGAGTGAACTGGAGGTAACAGCAGGCTGGTTTGGAGTTGGGGCAGCAGCACGCAGGAGCTTTACGACTTCAGCTGACACCTGAAATTAGATTACATCAACTTTAGCTCGCTGTGAGGAAACTGGGTCAACACCAATGCAAGAAATCTTTGCTAAAAAAAAAATCCTATATGAATCCATTAACATAACCAATTTCTGCTGGTTGCTACAAAAACGAAAATAGCAAAAAATAAATAAATAAATAAATAAATAAAATGTTTAAAGACATGCATGTCATGAATATAGAAGAACTAAAGATTCACGATGCCCTTTGTGTTCTTTGGGCAGATATTCATCTTTTCTGAAGTTACCCATCTGACTTTCAATGTAATGTTACTCTAATTTGGCCCAACATGAAGAACTAATCGGCCCATAAACCTATGAACTGGTTGTGCCACCTTTGCCTTTAACACCTGCCATTCAGTGTTTGCAATGACTGACATCAAGTTTTTCTATCTCTTTGGAGTAGCACAGGTCTTCTCTTCTTCAAGAAACTGTTTTATATCTGCCAATGTGGAAGGTTTTAAAGAATGTTTGGAGAGTTTAAAGTCATGGCACAGAATTAAGTTCAGAGGTTCACTAGACAACTCCAAATCCAAAATATACTTTTCTTTTCCATCAGTTCTGACAAGGGCGTCCAAGTACATAGCACCATAGCTACCCTATGGACCATCACCATCACACTAGACCATCACACTAGTAACATCTTGTTTGTGAGCATAATGTTATCTTTGTCTGTTTGATGATAGGTAATATTGAAGTGTGATTAAAAGAAGCAATAACTGAACTCTGTAGGAGGAAAGACATTTTTATGTATCTACACCAAAGACACTGTCTACAACAGTGTCTTTGGTTATATGGCTATTCTTTATTTAACCAAAAGATGAACTACATCTAATTCATCTGGAAAAACCTTTAAATTTTTTTGTACTTCCCCGAATTCCAAGATCCCTTTTCTGTGTTGGTGAATATCAACACAGAAAGGTTGTTTACATAGGTAAACAACCTTCCTAATCTGCCAGAGTACAGCTCCTCCCACTGATGTCAGATCACATATTTTATCCTGTTTTCATTTAAAGAAATATATATATAGAAATGAGAAAATGTTAAACATACAGAGCATTTCTGAATTTTTGATTTAAGGTCCACATTGAGTCCTTTTCATTTGCTGTCCCAGTTTTTTGCTGATTCTGTTTTCAGAGAACAGACAGACAGCACTGACATGCAGCAATGATTGGTATTGAATAGTTTAATTCCCTTTTACTGTCTCTCAGTTTGATTATTACAACTCCATGCTGATCAACACGATGGATGAAGATGGAAACTCTGTGGAGCTGGGCGGAGAGTTTCCGCTTGAAGAAAACGAACATTTTAACAACCTGCCTGTGAATACGCAACAGAGCACCATCCAGGTTCCCACCAATGTCTACAACAAAGGTTGTGAGGAGGATCACATCACACAACTGCTTGTGGAAGTAAAATTGCCCAAATCTTTCTCATAATTTTGTCATTTTCCCAAGCAGATCCCAAATTGCTTAATGCCATCTACAACTCTGAGGCTTTGAATGATGTCTACATTAACAACTTTCTGAGAGATCCCACACTTACTTGGCAGTACTTTGGCAGTTCCTATGGCTTTTTTAGAATCTACCCTGGTAAGTTTATCTTGACCTTTCTTATGTTCCTGTTTTTAAGTATAATAAACTGAAAATTTATTTTAATAAATTTCTTCTATGTTTGTTTGTGCCTGTTTTTGATGTGGGAACCTGATGTGATAACATCAGGTTCAAAGAAGCTCTTTCTGAAACATATGTCTCTTTAAAAGTTTTACAAATGTATTTTTTTAGCACATTTTAAAGCATCAGCATTTGACCAAAGTGCTTCACAACAATCACGACAAGCATAAAACAGTACATAGAATAAAACTAGAATAATGTGAAAAAAACAAAGAAGAATTAGGACTTCTAAGAACTTTTAAGTATTTCATACTTAATCAGTTAAAAAAAAGAGTTTTTAATTAACATTGGAAGGAGCGCACACTCTAAGCACTGAGAACGTGTAAAGGAATGTTTAATTTCTTCTACGTTTTAATTTCATCTTGAGATATGAAGGAGAAACTGGTTGGTTTACCAAAGTCTTCCCTAAGGTGTGTGGATGTTAGGAAGATGCCAAGACATAGAGGAAGCTGTTTTAGATGATAATGTCAACAAAAGCTTTGTTAGAGGTACTTTCATATAGATAGGAAACAAACTAAATTCTGAAGGATGCCACATATGAGATGAGTGAATGCTACAGGCAGACACTACAACACTAATGATTGAGAGCAACTTAAAAATGTATCTGTAACAGTGAAGTAGTAAACCTCCCTGATGACATGTTATTGTTATGTTATTAATGCAATTATTAGTTTCATGGTCACAGCCAGCCCAGTCATGTTTGAGTTCTCCGATTGAGATCCATTTCTCAGATGCAAATTGTCAAACACACAACTCTTCATTCTAATCATGCAATGCTCCGTTCTTATCATTCAAATCTCCACTTCATTCTAGAACAAATTAACGCAGAAACATTTTCATGAGCTACTAAATAGTGATGCAACTTAAGAAACCAGTGTGCCCCCCTCTATTATTCTTTAGTTTAAACTTAAGTTGTAACGGCATTGAAGTGAACCTGGCAAATAGAGCAGAAAAATTAGGAAAATGTTTACCAAAATTTCTAAAAACACAGATACATGTTTGCTCTTCAAAAAACATGCTTTATATGCACCAAATCTATGTTTGGTTTAAAAACTTCCCATGTCATATAAAATAATCCACTGTTTCCCTGAGTAGTAATACCTATTTGTATCAATGTCAAATTGAAAGGAAAATGGAAGCGCTCATGAACACATTAATAAGACAATTAGCTTAATAGCTAGCACTTATTTATACGGTTATCTTGTTGACTATTTAACAAAAAAAGAAAATAAATTATACATTTAAGTCATATGTTTTCTTAATTAGAAAATATATTAATTAAGGCAGAACTGTACCTTCCTTATTGGTTTTGCCCTAATTAAGGAAGTTGAAATATTTTTACCTTGTAAGTGGTCATATTTTAATCTCATTTTGCAGCAGTTTTGAGTGATATGAGTCTCAGGTAATTTTCTTAGCATTGGTATCAGATTATTGTTTTTTAATTGTGACAACCTTCGTGACTGTAAACTTCCTCTTTCAGGTATTAAATGGACTCCTGACAACAACGGTGTGGTAGCTTTTGACAGCAGAAACAGAAATTGGTGAGTTCTGTCCAGTTCTCAGAGCACACTGAAGTCAACATTAGATGTGTATTTTCATATGTTTTGAATCTCTTATTATTTTTTGTGACCTGTTGTCTCTGAAGTAAATGTTGAGAATGAATTTTGGCCATTGAGTGATTCTCAGGCCACTCAATGGCCAAAATCTGATGTAATAGACTATTACATCAGTCTATTACATCAATAGACTGATGTAATAGAGCACATCATTCTATTGACATGAGTCAATAGAATGATGTGCTCTAATAGATTCTCTGATTCACTGACTCCACATTAGTTACTTTACTCTTTCGACTTCTTTTTTACTAGACATGGTCTTTTTCTGCTTACTCATGAGATAAATAAACTGCCCATGCAGAATAATAAAGTCATGGGAATTTATTGTTCTTTCAATATTTAACACCAGATCACTGTGTTGCATGGCGTATATTTTTTTAGTTAATTGTTTTTTAGCAAGCAGGAATAACTCTGCTCTGTAGAGTTCTGGTCAGACAGAGACCTGGTTCCCTTGAGTGAGTAAACTGAACGGCGACCTGGACCTGTGATCCTCTCTAAAAGACGTTAAGCTGTTTCCTCAGCCAGGTCACTGCAGCCGACATGGCACCATATGTGACTGTTCATGCGCTCTAAATAATACCAGAGAACTGTATGTCCCTGAACATTTCTCCACAAAGCGAGTTTTCACCTGAGACCCCAGACACTGCTAGATCTATGAAAATGTGTTATGAAAAAATAATGTGAGAATACATTTTTACTTAAATAATTAACACTAGGGTCCTGATATTGATCTAAATGTGTCTTTTGCTCCACTGTTTCACAGGTACATCCAGGCAGCTACATCTCCCAAGGATATTATCATCATGGTGGATATCAGTGGCAGCATGAAGGGATTAAAGATGACCATAGCCAAACACACCATTAACACCATCCTGGACACACTAGGAGAGAATGATTTTGTCAATGTCATTGCTGTGAGATGCATTTTTAACAAGTCTCCTTATTCACAAACACACTGCTACTTTGCAAGTGATTGATTAGATGCGCTTACTCAGTTACATTTATTTTCTTTATTTATGTTACACCTTGTTTGTCTAGGGGGTAACATAAGTGTTACACCCCCACAGTTCATAAGTGGGGGCTTGTCCAGGATATTTTTGTTGAACATGACAAAGTTTATTCTGAAAATTTTGTGGCAGACCCTACTATTGAACAAGTTATTGACTGTAGGAAGGGTGATCTGTTTGACATTACTGATCATTATGAAATACCTGTGTTGAAATCATTACTTAAGAAAGACCTTAAGTCTGTTGTTTTAAAAGGATGATCTGACAAAGGAGTGTAATTTGTTTGCCATTTCTTCTGCAAAAAGCTAACAATTTTAATCTTTTCTAGAACCAACAACAAATAAAATTTGAATTTGTGTCTCTATTATTGATACTTTGTTAGTTAGAAGGGGTGGGACAAATTGATCCTTCAATTTTGTGCTTATACCACCATACCACTATTGTGTATCAGACTTTTATTGCAGAAGTGTTGGAAACGTGAGATCATAGTAAAATACTGTTCACATATTGTCAGTTTGCATACATAATTTGATCACTAAACAAACCAGGTTAGCAAAATGTAGTTTTTGGACATACTAAAAAATTATATCATAGCAGCACCACAAGTCCCCACACATGTATACCTCATACGTACACCATTGTTACAAAATCACCACAATTGTGATATAAAAACCGCAACATTACATCCAGACATTTGTCTCACCTCAAAATACTGGATCCTTGACACTCAAAGTTAATATGGCTATTTTTTTTCTGACCATATAGAGCATTGAAATGAAGTTTCCACACAATCAACTGATCCTTTAAGACATAAGACTGCTCTGTCACAAAAAAAAGAAACACGATTTGTCCTGATACAACAGAATCCTGCAAATTCCAGTGAACTGATATCAATTCAAAGGGACCTAATGTGCTCTTTCACATGTGCACATCATAACAGGAGTGAGTCAGAAGTGGTACATATGCTATAAAGCCTCAGCAGGAGCCTCTAGTCTCACATGTGCTTTCTGAATGTACTTTTTCTTTTGTCTGCCTCTCTGTAGTACACTGACTATGTTCGCTATGTGGAGCCATGTTTCAGAGGAACATTGGTGCAGGCTGACTTGGACAACAGGGAGGTAAGATAATTATCATCTTCTTTAGAGAGATTAAAGAGCTGAGCATGCATCTCAGCTGACATTTAACACACACACACAACTTCTAACATCAATTTCATGGCCTGCTTCTAATGCCACTACACTATGCTAATTCACTAGGTTAGAGTGTAATTTGACCTTCAGGGGATGGGGCATTCTCAGTGGTAATTAGGTGAAAGGTGGGTTACATCCTAGATAGCTCAACAGTCCATCTAAGGGCAACTCAGAGACACAAGGGACAAACATCCAGACTTACAGAAACCATCAGTTATTTGGGCACTTAGAGAGACAAATTGAGCTAGCATGTCTATATATAGACTGTAGGAAGAAACTGGAATATCTGAAGAGAACCCACTCACTCCTTTTTCTGGAAGCCTATTACTGTGGTTAGTAGCCTCTTATGCCTCATTTCCACAGAGAGTTAAGGTACAGGTCAGTTCTGTATGCTAGTTAGTCTATTTCTGTTGTAAAAGTGACTTGTATATAGCTAACCCAAACTGCAACAAGCTCAAGGCATTGTAGTGCATCACAATTGTTGTCACACTCATATGATGCCACGTTGGATGTATCTTTTTAACCCAGGTTGATACCAACTAGTGTTGGAATTGATTTTGTGGCCATAAAATAGCATCAGAATAGCAGCGCTCCATGGTGCTTCTCAGTGCAAACAAGGTAATACTGTAATAGTATAAAGATTATCATACAAAATGTCTTCATCGCTGTTTTATTCAGTCTCTTGAATAAAACAGAAGAGCACAAGTATCTTTCCTTGTTAGAACAGAAGTGACAAATGTGTGTTTTACCATCACAACTGTTTTTGTACAGTTTCTGCCATGTGGCCAGAATTCTGTAAGTGTTACATCTGGTGTAATAGAGTTTGCCATTTCTCTTTCAGCACTTTAAGCTGCTGGTGGAGGAGTTGCATGTTAAAGGAGAAGCAAAAATAAAGAATGCCATGAAGGAGTCTTTTAAGATCCTAAATGAGGTTTGTTTATTTTTGGCTTGATGGGTTGGAAGTCAATTTTACTGTTTTGCTGTTTTTCAATAATCATTCAGAAAAGAATGCCTTGAATCTGGGAAGGAGTTTTACTGATCATCATCTTTTTTTCCCATCTGTATGTTTGTCTACAGGCGAGGATGAATGGTCAGGGCAGCATGTGTAACCAGGCCATCATGCTAATCACAGATGGAGCCATGGAGGACTTTGAATCTGTCTTTGAAGAATTTAACTGGCCAGAGCGCAGGGTGAGGAATAAGAAGGAATTCAATAATGTTCTTACCAATATGATTTTAGCATCAAGGTTTCCATCTTCCCCTAGAGACTGTTGTTCATTAGCCTGGTAAAAGACAGCCTCTTGTTCTGCTCTTTACTGGACCTTTGGCTATTGAGAAATTATTGCATGCTGGAGGCATGAACTCTGTTGAAGTTTTAAAGGGCTGAATCAGATTTTACCAATCGCTAATGTTTGGCTATGACCTATGTATTGCGCCAGCTTGATTATGATGGAAGCTATGTTATGAAGCTTACCGGAAATTGATGAAAAATTAAATGCTGTAAACAACCCCCTCACCACCCCCTGCAAAGAGACACATGCTGAGTTGAACAACATCTTTGCATCATCATCTAAAATATCTTAAAGACTCTTGCTCTGATTTAATTGCTCATTATTTGGAAGCGAATGGCCAACACAGACTGAATGACTTCATTCACTTCCTCTGCTGCCTCTGCCAAACTAGGCTAACTACATTTCTAAAACAGAATTGTCTGCACATCTTACCAGTTTTGAGGTCAGGACCATTCCATAAACCTGATGGCCGTCTCCTTTATTTATTCCAAAATCTGTTTTGATATGTACATGGAATCAGTGTCACCACTGTCCAAGCTCATCCAGTTAACCCATATTAATATTAAATCAGATCCAATAAAAGGTCATTTCAAGGGTCAGGCATGGCAGGTTCTATATTTGCCCTTGACTTTCCTCTCTGTATGGTGTTTTTTTTAATGCTGGGGCTAAAGTTCTGTTTCAGCATGGTGTCTGAAATTACTCATGTTTTACCTTTTCAGAACATCAGTGAATGGATTTTCAGATTTCTATTTGTAAAAAAAAAAGTTAAGTGATGTATTTTCTTTCCTACTTTACAATTATTCACAACTTTATGTTGATCTATCACATAAAATGCATCCAACTTCAAGTTAACAATGTGCAAAATAGGAAAATATTTATTGTATGTTCATAAAGTTCTACGTTTGTGACAATAAAAGGCTCACTGATGGTTTCCAACTCGTCCAACAGAGCATAAACATTGTTTGCATTTAGAAAAGATCACTGACCTGGATTTTTATGGATGAGGTGTTTTCCCTAAACCCTCTCATCTGGCTTCTCTCGCAATACTGAACTGTACTTTTTATGTGAGCATGATTCTTTCTACCAATTGAAAACATCTTCAGTACAACATTTAATAATTTGTCAACATTGTATATAACACGCCTTTCCATTAACATGATTCTCTGTTTAGGTTCGAGTGTTCACCTACCTGATTGGTAGAGAGATGACATTTGCTCAAGCAACCAAGTGGATCGCTTGCAACAACAAGGGTCAGTCCAGTATGTGTGTGTGTGTGTGTGTGTGTGTGTGTGTGCGTGTGTGTGTGTGTGTGTGTGGCTATTGCTCTGAATGGGCACAGTCATAAAGACTGATCTTGTGGTTTCGTCAGGTTACTACACACACATCTCAACTCTGGCTGACGTTCAGGAGAATGTCATGGAATATCTGCATGTGCTCAGTCGACCAATGGTTATCAACCACGACCATGACATCATCTGGACAGAAGCCTACATGGACACAGTGGTAAGATGACCCGTCCACATTGCAGCACAATCACTTGAGTGTCCTTTCCCCGAACATGCTGCACATTGCTCATCATCTTCATTTTCATTTTCTTCATGTCTGTATCTTCATGTCCATCTGTCTTTTCCTTAAACTGTATTTGGACTCATTCTCCCATGAACCTGTTGGCCATGCAACCCACTCTGGCAGCTTCCCAACACAAAGGAGGTAAAAAATAAAATAAAATAAAATAAAATAAAATAATAAAAAATAAATAAATAAAAAGAATAATACAACCTTTTTACTGTGAGATGAAAGTTGACCGTTTCTGGCATATTTATTTCTTTAAGTTCTTTTTTTCAGCTCTGGCCAAATATTTGATACTATTGCAAACTTTGTGCTCATAGTTAATTTCTTCCATTATGGTAGGAGCCAAATATTTTATCAATATGCTTATTATGTTATTAGTTACTGTCTGCTAGTAAAGTTCCCACAATCTGGATTCAAAGCATTCGGTTAGGGTAATCTTGCGCAGCACAAACTTCAGCTGAAAAGAACTGCAGAAAACAGGGACATAATCTGACATTCTTCACACTACTGGCTGAGATTGGCAGTGTTGTCAACATGCATTTAAAATGTCCTTTATTTTACACAAAGAAATTCAGCTTCATAATGCCATCTGGTCAATCAGTTTTCTGCTGTCTAAAATTATATTTTTTTGTAAATGCCTTGTTTTGAATATGTACATATACAAACTGAATTGAATTAATGAGGAACCATGTTCTTTGTCTTTTAGCTTTTCTACACCAAAGCTCAGAGTCTGCTGCTGATGACTTCAGTGGCCATGCCAGTTTTCAGCAAGAAGAAGGAAACAGTCAGTTCAACAATTCGCCCTATGATATTCTCTGAAAGTCAGATATATATTTATTTGTTCAGATACAATATTTAATCCACATTTATGTCTAAATTATAATGGAACAACTCTCTGAACAATTGATTTGTGAGGTTTATCATACATGGCTGAAAGACATTTTTTTTTTCATTTTCAACATAAAAAAACATAAAAATTATGAAAAACAATATGTGGACATTACCCACAATAGTAATCATGTAAAGTAGGTGTAAAACCAATCAGTGAATACAATAAATAAGAAAGATAATATTACAAATTCTTAAAAAATGTTCAAGTTATTGCTTTGCACACATTCAAACATGATTGAGAATTTATACCAACGTCCAACCCAAAATAGAAACAAATCCGAAACAAAAAATCAGCTTTGATCTAGTTAATAGTTTTCATAGTGGAAAATATTCATATATTAACAGAAGACATTTAAACAGTGACATTACCAGAGAAAGGAATAACTGAATCACTGAAACATGACGTTAAGAGAGGTTGTGTGTAAACTCTGCCTTCATGATGCTGCCTGTCTTCAGCTGTCGCATGGCATCCTGCTGGGTGTGGTTGGCACTGATGTTCCCCTCATGGAGGTGATGAAGCTGGCGCCGAGATACATAGTGAGGCCGAGTGTTCTTCACTTCTCCAGCTTTTCAAAACTTTAATTCACACACTTGTGAATAAAGCTGACAGCAGTATTTTGTGTTTTATCAGCTGGGACCACATGGCTACGCCTTCCTCCTCAACAACAATGGTTACATCCTGGCTCATCCTGACCTCCGACCTCTGGTGAGTACAGCTTCTGAATACTTTCTTTTCTGCCGCAGTGATGGATAAAGCAGAGCTGCTGAGCATCAAACTAAATCCAAACTTAATGTTCAGCAATAGAAAGATGTAAGAAACTGGCAGTCACTGTCACTGACTGCTTAGCAACAGAACAGACTTTAAGTCATCCTTAAAATCCTCTTCAATTAGTGGCCAAAGATCAGAACAGGTCAGACATAATATTTTAGTTTATTTTTTTTTCTAAAAGCAGAACATTACTACCTTTTTTTTTACTTTATGCTGACAAAGGATATTCATGACAACAAACTCCAACACTCGATAAAGAGGCGTGTTTATCCAAATGTTAGAGGGATTTAAAGTGATTATATTAACGTGTAGACAATGGAAACAAAAGTATGCTTGTATATTATTCACTAGATCAATTTTGATGGAAAATATAGAACAGTAAGTTATTCAGTAACACAATTTTTAAGAAGGGAAAAGTTGAAAGATGCACAAAGAATTTAACAAAAAAGTAGAAAAAATGATACAGAAGGAAATGAAAAGGAATGCTCTGAACATTCTCTGTATGCTCTGAACTCATATACCACACATTAACATAACCCAATAACATATACGTACACATATATAGTTAGCACAAAATTAGAGTAATTTGTGTTTAGTCTATCACTTTCTTATATCAATTCTTCTATAAATAAATCTTTACAAAATCAACTGGTGCCATAGATTAGGTTCCTTTGCCCATGTCAGGCAGTTTATTTTGTTATTGACTCTGATTTTTTGTCCTGGGTGAGTGAAGTCTGGCCAGCCCTTTGAATATTTTAGCAGGGACCCCAGCTCAGATACACAGTAACGGTGCTCCTCTGTCCTACAGTATAAAGACGGTAAGAAGCTAAAGCCAAAGCCAAACTACAACAGTGTGGATCTGTCAGAGGTGGAGTGGGAGGACACAGAGGAGATGGTAAACACACACAGGATTAAGACTAAAATGGCTGCAATTTAAATCTGAATGTATTCAACAGTAAAGACTCAATAGATTGAGTCTGTGGACCTGATTTAGTTATGTGAAGAATCTTTTTGCACTATTATTGTAATCTGTCTGCCGTACTGATTGTAGGGCAGACAGATATTTGCTTAGTAATTGTTCACGTGGATGCAAATGTTGTGCTTTGGTATTGTTCACTTCTATCTAGTCTAATTTTGTATTTGTATTCTTACAGCTGAGGACACCTATGGTGAACGGAGAGACAGGCAGCATGACCCTGAACATCAGAGCTTCTGTGGATAAAGGGGTGAGAAAGTTCTGTACAACAAAAGCTTCTTATTCCATCCTGCTTAGAGTTGACTGTAGTCGATTAAAATGTGTTATATTAATAACTCCTGCTCACCCACAGTGACTGTTTTTACCAGAACTGTTGTTGTAACTCGGTTCATGTAAAAACTGGAGCTAAAAACTGGGCGTCTCACAGGCAGGAAGTAGTAGTGATATTATTCTGACTGCTGACTGTGCTCAGGGAAATCATCATAAACTGGAAGATTAATAGACAGGTTCGGTTTACGTTAATAAGTTAACCCACAATTCAGTTTATCTTAAAATTAAATATTAAATCACATAAATAAGAAAGGATTTTTAACACAGAAATGTATGTTCACTGTATGTATCTGGAATCAGTTCTTCATCAAGACTGCTTCTGTTTTAATCATTGCTTGTCAGGTTTATGCTAAGTTTTGTTTGTCTGAAAGGAGAACAGTCTGCAACTGAGCAGCAGTCCACAGTCCTTTTTTATGTATCCCAGCTGAGATGCTTCCAGCATTGTCTGTGTCAAGACTGGTTTAACAATGTTGCTTTTATCCCTGTTTCTTGTCCTCGCCTTTTTCTACCGCGCAACTTCCACACTTTGAAAAGCCGACTTCTTTGAGCAGAGCCTTCCCCATAAGACAACCTTAAAATAAAATGTATAGATTTCAAACCTCAGATTCTTAGAGCTGCCACCCAGGAAAAATAAAAGCAGAACTATATTGAGTTAAACGTGAAAACCTTTTGTTATAACTTCACTTACATGCTTTTCTATTGATCCTTTGCAATATTATAATATTCTGATAATTTTCAAAGCTAACAGAACTAACTGGTTGACGTACTGTGTTTGATGAATCTATATAAGTGTGAGAGTTTGAATTGAATTCCTGTAATAATGTTTTGATGTTATTCTGATTTATTGACATGTATCATGTTCTAAACATGCTATGGGCAATTTGATTACAATTTCTGTTTTGAATATTGCATGATCAGATGTGTTTTTTTATTCAACAGAAAAGACCAATGTACCTCACCAACAACTACTTCTACACAGACATTGCTGAAACGCCTTTCAGGTTTAACACAGTTCATCTTTTCGTTTTTTCATGCTGTATATATGTTGGATTCAATGCTCTTATTTTCTTTTGTTTGTTTCAACAATTTCCATATACTTCAATATATACAAATGGGAAAGATGTGCTGAAATGAATGTTCTTTTTGTGGCTTGTGTTCTTCAATAACATCAGTGGAATCTACCAGTTGTTTATTCAGTATAAAGTTTACCTTTGTCCCTGTCTTTTCCCGTTAGCTTTGGCCTGGTGCTGACCAAGGGTCACGGCAGTCTGATGTTTACAGGAAATGTATCAGTGGAAGAAGGTAGGATTTTCGGTTATGTTCTACACACCAGCAATATTTTATCTTGTCATTATAAGAAATCAAACAATATGTTCAACTCAGTTGGATTATCTGACAGTTCTCTTGAATGCTGTAATTAATGCAGAGTGAATGAAACATCAACACTCTTGCTCTTCAACTGACATCAACTCCTGTGATTTATTTTACTGACTTACATATTTTTACTTTCCAATATAGGTCTGCATGATATGACCTCCCCTGACCTAAGCCTCGCCTCTGAGTGGTACGTCTGAAATGCGAACTGACATTTAGAGTAAATCAAGATAATTTATAGACCTTCTAACTCCATTTAGTGACAGACAAACAGCTGTTAAAATTACCCCCAAAACAACTCTAAATTATGCAGATGTTGTTAAATTGTATTTTACAGCAATGGTACAACAACATATTTACATTTATATATTTGAAACAAAATTACTGAAAATATGGAATAAAAGTTTTTCAGTGCCACTTATCATGTCAGTGAAAAATGTTTTTCATACATTTTCCAATGCAAGAAAAATGGAATATTTCCATTGTTAGCTGCGTATATTCAATATATAATTTGCATGTTAAAGTTGGAGATGATTTTGCATTACAGATGTTTAAGAACTTTTGGAGTCAAGTGAAATGCTACAATAGCAATTTAAACAAGTTACTTTCTTAATGTTAAAATGCAAACATACCTTAGGAAATTATTATAATGTGCACTGAATTGTTTTCGTTGTCCATATGCTTTTCTTTATCTATCGTTTCATTTACTGGATGTTGATTGTCCAGCTGCTGTGCGTTCTGCACATATGTGCTTTAACACCTGCTGCACACTTCACGCCTCGGTGGGGAGTGTTACAGAAAAGCTCCATTCTGAGAGCTTGTTTCAAAAGCTCTGATCACTGGTGACGTGTTAACAATCAGCTGGACCTCAACAAAAATGTTCTGATTTCACTGAAAACCAGGCCTGTGTGAACAGAGCCTGTGCTACATGAGCTCAGACCTGGGGTGGGATATTGAGCATAGCCATCCAAAATGAGTGTAGAAATGACTGTTCTTCCTCTCCTTCACCAGTGGGAGCTGTAGGAATCACCAAATCAGGCTTCCAACTGGATCAACGGTCCTTTGCTTTGTTTATCCAACTGTCAAAATCTTTTCTTCTACAGGACTTACTGTGAGACAGACATCGACCCAGATCACCGAAAATACACCCAGCATCAAGCGGTCATCAGATACCTACAGGGGAAGGAGCCTGACCTGGAGTGTAGGTTTTACCTCCTCACAAAAACATCTTAACATTATTTCAGTAAATTTTTACAGTTTGCAGATTGACGTGCTTCTATTTCTATTTGATTCCACATTTGTTTTGGCTTTAGGTGATGAATTGTTGCTCCAGCAGATATTGTTTGACGCCGTGGTAACAGCCCCACTGGAGGCTTATTGGAACTCAGTGATGCTTAATGACAGGTGAGACCACTGAAACTGAATCACGTGTGAGCTCACAACTGGACTATAATCTGCTGCTGTAATTTAAGTTCTCTGGTAGGAATATGTATGTGTCATGCCTGTCTAATGTATTGTGGCGTGGTGTGCAGGGTGGAGCCGGGGGTCGAGACAGCTTTTCTTGGGACTCGCTCGGGCCTGATGAGGTTAATGAGATATGCAGGAACGGAGACCAGAGTGGCAAAGTAAGGATGAGGACACCGACTCAAGTCATAGTCTGTCTCTGTAGCAGAAAGTAAATCTCACTTACATAACAGAATGTGTAGATAACGCATCACACTGGTGGGTCTCAATAAGTTAGAATATTATCAAAAAGTTTGTTTATTTTCATAGTTCAGTTCAATAAATGAACACGGTGTATAGATTAAACCTTTATTTCAGTTAATTATGATGATTTTCCTCTAAAAAAAACTACGAGAAACATGACATTAATTTATTAGAATAAAAAGTATGTTTAATGCCAAGTNACCCGTTAGCTTTGGCCTGGTGCTGACCAAGGGTCACGGCAGTCTGATGTTTACAGGAAATGTATCAGTGGAAGAAGGTAGGATTTTCGGTTATGGTTTTACAATATTTCCTCACATCTTTTTTTAATCCCGGCCAAAAAAATTGCCGCAAAATGCGGTCATATGTTTTGGTCACCCCCATGTGACCAGCCATAGGATTGTCATGAGCAAGATTTAAAATGGCAAGACGAAATTTCTGTGGTACCACAATTTGATTAACTGCCCGCCAGTCATCCTCTGCAGTGGCCTGTGATGGTGTCCATTTACGCACCAACAGGCCATCTACACAAAAATATCCCTCGTGCATTTTCTCAATTTCATCATTTGACACAACACGGTTGAACAAAGGGACAAGAGAGGGATCACGACTTTGTTCCAGAATAAGATTTCCCCTCGACATGTTGTCGTAAAGGGCCTCCCCCTGGTCCACATCATGTGAAGGTGCCACAGGTGTAGAAGGCACCGACGTACCTGCAGAATCCAAGTTGCTTTCCCCATTCAAAGGGTCATCTGATAAGCTGCGTTCCTCCAGGTTGATCACATCACCGATGTCCAGTTCCATGTTTTCCCGGGCCATAGCTCGAGTAACCGCACACACGGGAAACACCTTTGGATATTTTCTCTGCAACTCATCTGGGGCATCTGATATCACTGGAACTGTTGTAACTTCCGGATTAACCAAAATTTTACCCCCTGCCAAATCGTTTCCCAGAAGAAAATCAACCCCTTTTATTGGGAAAACTGGACTTGCGGCCACCACCACCTCACCAGAAACCAACTTCGAAGTCAAACAGATGCGATGAAGAGGGATGCGTAAGAAATTCATTCCAAGACCTTGCACCAACTCATATGAATTTAGAAAGGTCTCATCATTTAACGGCAGAACACCATCAAGAATAATGGATCTAGATGCTGCCGTGTCCCTCAAGATTGTTACAGGTACTCTTTGTCCGCCCGCTATGGAGACACTCCCAGTCATGAGAAAAGGTGCATAAATTCCCAGCTCTACGTTCCCCGCCTCGCAGGAAACTAAAACTGGGGGTGGCTTAGCTGGCGTGGCCGCTGTAGCTGACAAAGGCTTCTTGTTGAGCAAAAAACAGTTGGCCATAATATGACCACGCTTATTGCAATGAGCGCAAACTGGCCTCCTACCAACTCCACTTTCAAAGCGATGTTCCACCTCAACGTTGGGCTTCGCAGGAGGCGGGGCACTACGCAGCGGCACATAAGGCTGCCTGTCAAATACATTTTTATGAGTCAAAACATACTCATCCGCCAATACAGCCGCCTTGGAAATTTCAACAACCTTATGTTCATTTATATACGTTACAATCTGCTTAGTTAGACAGTTCTTAAATTCTTCCAGCAGAATTAAATCACGTAACTGACTGAAATTTTCCACGCCCAGTGCTAAACACCAACGATCAAAGAGGACCTCCTTGTCATGGGCAAATTCTACATAACTCCGACCTTCATCCTTAACAAGACCGTGGAACTTTTGCCTATACGCTTCCGGCACAAGTTCATATGCTTTGAGAACAGCTGATTTCACTGAGTCATAATTCAAACTGACGTCAGACGGAAGTGAAGCATAAACCTCTTGAGCTTTCCCCGTAAATACGCACTGCAATAATAACGGCCAAAATTGCTTTGGCCATTGTAATGATATAGCCACTCTCTCAAATAGGACAAAATACATGTCCACATCATTTTCGGAAAAGGGTGGTATCAAACGAATGCACTTGCTCATATCAAAGGTAGAGGAACCCCACGGGGCAGTCGAGCTGCTCACTTCAAGCTCTTTCAAACGAACTTCTTTATTTGCTTCAGTTTCCAATTTACGCAGTTGGAACTCATGATCCAATTCCCGTTCTCTGAGATTGAGACGGCGAAGTTCAAGCTGTAGTTCCAATTCACGAAGATCAAAAGAAGTTTTTTCAGTCCCAGCGCCCTGACAGTCTTGATGACTAGTATGGGCATCAGGGCTAAGCAGAGGAGCCGTGTCAGAGTTAGTTTGAATGTCAGCACCAGAGTCAACCTGTGGACCAGCATCAGAACCAACGCGAGGAAGAACGCCAGCGTCAATCAGAGCAGAAACAATCTCAGATTTCATTTCCGCCTTTTTTAACTGCTTAGAAACGGAGATCGAAAACTCACCAGCAATTAATAAAAGCTGATCCTTTGTACAACAATCAATTTGCTCGATTGTAGGATTGTCCGAAAACTCTTCCAGGCTAAACTCCATTTCGGTTTAGAAAGTCGTAACAAACTAAAACGAACAAAACGAGAACCAAAGACGCTCCTTGCAACCCACAAACATCAATAAGTGCCGGAAATCCGCCCAAATATGACGAGCCCCCAATATGTTACGGCCCGCACAGGGCACACAACATAAAAGGTCCAGACCAAGTTATATAAAACAAAAGTTTT
>NW_006800163.1:281793-290442 GCF_000485575.1 Poecilia formosa | reverse complement strand
TTTATTTCAGTTAATTATGATGATTTTCCTCTAAAAAAAACTACGAGAAACATGACATTAATTTATTAGAATAAAAAGTATGTTTAATGCCAAGTTAAAGGTTTTTTTAATATGTACTTTTAGTGTAGTAAACAGATTAGAGGTATATATGTTTTATTCTGATGTACTTTTATCTGAACAAATCTGATGTTTAGTGATGTTCAAAATCACTATCACTAAAAATGATATTGAACAAAATCACTTTCAGTTGATTTTGTTCAAAACACACAAAATAAAATTTGATCTAAAGTTAAATTTATCGCTTACAGAAAATTCCTGACTCCATTGGACAAAAACAACCTGTTCACCATCGACCATTTCCCCCTTTGGTATCGCCTGGCCGTGGAAAACACTCCTGGGAGATTTTTCTACTACGCTGTTAATGACAAAGGTCTACACTCTTATATCTCTTAACCAAACATATTTGGTTTGTATTCTTTGCAAATAACCAATCAGAAAATATGTGAGTTTATTGAAAGTGATTGTTCTCCTAACAGGAGTGAAGTATGTTATAGCAACAACAGCTGTCACCGTGTCATCTGGAGACAAAATGGCCATGGCTGGAGGTCAGTGTCACTGCTATAGTCCTGATCTGCTTTCTGGAGAATGTCATGTCAAATGCATTTTCTCTTTTCCTGGAGATTTTCCTGATGTTGCCTGGTCTGTGGTACTTACGCTGACCACTAACAGTGGTACGGATTGATCAGGATAAAGGAAATAAAAAAAAACATATCGTCACCTTACTAAAAATAATCCTAAGTCAATTTTTTTGCCAAAAGTATTTATTTATTTATTTATTTATTTATTTATTTATTTATTGCCTAAATAAATCACTTTTGACAAAAAATGACTTATTTTAGGAAAAATGTCAAATTTAACTCAAATCTACTGATGCTTCTGATATATTTTTATTTACAAACAAAAAAAAACAAATTGAGACATAATTCAGAATATGTCGCCTGCAGCTACAGAATATTAGTTGGTGGGATTTAACTGATCTTGTTGATGGGGGATTACAATATAAACCCTCTCTGGAGCAGCTGGAGAAGGATCAATTCAGTCCCTGACAGATCAGTCACTACAGAGGATCACTAATGTCAACTTGCCACATTTTAATGATATAAAAAAAATAAATCCTTCCAAATCTAGCATTCTGTATAACTCAGCTGAAAACTAAAAAAAAAAAAAAAAAAGTATCAATCTGGCTGCTAAAATGTTCATAGTCTTAAACCACTATTTCATGTTTTGCTCGACACTCTGAACATCACACCAAATATTATTTTAAAGTAAATCTAATGAAACTTCAGGTTGTGCATAAGAATGACATGACACTGTCATAAACATGACATGACTTCTGTTATGAAGAGGAAGGAATCTTCATGAATCTTTACGACTGTTGTCATGACATATCATTTGGTAAATAATGACACTTTTCATTCAAAGTTACATTAAATTTTGCATTAAAAGTTCATTAAATGTGTCAACTTTGCTTGAAAAGTGTCATTATTTACCAAATGACACGTCATGACAACAGTCATAAACATTCATGAAGACTCCTTCATCTTTTTGTTATGTCATGTTTATGACAGTTTCATGTCAGTCTTATGCACATGTGACCGGTGGACTTCTGCGTTGTGTGTGTTATGTGGTGATCAGACAAACCACAAGACACCAAGTCTGGGTTTGGAGGCGGTCTCCGTTTATTTAATCTGTCAATCGGGAGATATTAGCATTAGCACCTAGCATGTGCTCCAACCTGATCTATACAAAATAACAGTGTTAGCATGCATCAAATGTTATAAAGGCGTAATAGCAACTCAAATGAAAATATCCAAACAGTTATTAATACAGAAGGAAAAATAAACATTTGAACAATATAAATTAAAGGATTACAATGGATTATAAAACTTGCCTCTCCCCAGTGGAACGAATAACAAAAGGGAAAAGGAAATTAATAACTTAATATTTATAAATAGTCCTGGAGGACCCTGAACAAAAGAAGAAGAAAATAAGGCAGAGTTGGAGGACCAAACCCCTTATAGTAGACTCAGAGGAACACAAGAACAGTCAAGTATAAGCGGACAAATACATGAAAGGACACATTTTGTGTAAATATACAATTATTAATATAGACCCAGTTACACACACACTGTCAAATAAATTGTAACCATTTTTTCTAATTTGTTAAAGCTTTAGTGTTGAACCACTGCGACCTTTATGTGTGTTCCTGTTTTAATAATAATAATGATAATTCTGATAATGATCAGAAATTTTCCTACTGCGATGTAAGTAAAGGACTTTTGTAAAAATTCTGACCCATCTGTCAACACAGCAGGGGTCCTTGAGATAGATATTACGAGAAGAAATCAGGAAAGCATAATGCCCCAGGTTTATAAATAAAACCTACCTCAGATGATTCACAACTTACACATTTTTTTAAGGGATTCAATTGGGAATCACAGCAGATGCTGTCATTGTGATGTAATTTAGCCAAAAACTGAACTTTGTGAAGTTATTTTGAAAAACAAAATACTGCTGAGAGAAATGAATTGCTATCCTTAACTTGATGAGCAGAGCAACTGAGGTTGAGATAATGTTTCAAACAAATTCATTCCTCATAAGAGAAAAACTTCCAGACAAATTCTTGATTATTAAGGATTGGTCATGTGACATCCTCACGTGTTTATGCAGCAGTTGATTTTTAAAATGAGAGTTGCCATAAATGTTGTACCTTGACAGAAGGGGTTTGTAGTTCAGAGCTTCTCCTCTAGGTAGCAGCAGAAGTCTGGAATTATTTAGTTGTAGTTGTTACATTAAAGCTTAAAGCTGGAGTCTCTCATATATCTCAGTCTCAGTCATTGTCTGTCCTGAGAAGGTATGATAGAAAAATACTAAATTAACATAATTTACAAGTTGTCAAATATGAAACAGACATGACTGTTGGGAAACTAATTTGCATTGCTGTGCATCTTAAGCTTGTACTCAGATGCTGTGAAAGAGAAAGGAAAACACAAATAAAAAAACTAGAATGTCCAGATGTGCCAATAAGCACATATATAGGTTTCATATGAAGAACACCAATGCATTTCAAATGTGCTACAGTTTTTAAACTTCACCTAATCTAACTTGTTAAATTAGTTGTACAATCACTCCACGCCCAGAGTTTTAGCACGGTGGCAGAATTGCAGAGTTTCTCCCTTTAGACACTGTTTAAGAAATGAAGAGCAAAGCTGCCAAAACAATTGGATCTCAGCATGTCAGAAGCTGCTGATTCGATATCCGTACACAAAGTCACAGCCGTCTTTGGATGTGTCAGTAGATAAAGCTGGGACGTCATCCAGGTCAGTCTCAGTTCCAGACTTGGCTATCAGAGGCTGACCGCGGCTCTTCATCTTTCTCTGGTACCGAGCCATGAGTGAGGCATACACACAGCCGTAAGTTGCTGCAACAACCATCATTATGCACACTGTGCCACACACCACTCCCGCCACTATTTGTGTGCCATGTGCCCTGCGTACGCTGACTGGCCTGTGTCGCTGCCAAACACACTCATCCATGCTGCTGAGCCGCCCTGGTGGACAGGAAGGCTTAGTGGCCTGATTCAATGCAACATCCTTGGTTGGACTTATACAGTACTTGAACATCTCTGCTGGAATGCTACGGATGTCCCTGCCCTTAAGGTTCCCGGGGAAATTGCACTGCATCACATCTACCTGTCCATCTGTAAAACAAAGGGACAGGTGAGAAGACAACATAGCAATGTTGTATCAAACTACTCTCATCGCCTATTTTGGAAATGTTAACCTGCTTACCTCTGTAAATTAACCACTCCATCCAGTTCTTGAAATCCCTCAATTTGCAGTCACATTCCCAATGGTTTCCAGCCAACTGGAGCTGCTGGAGGTTAACTAGGGGCTCAAATGTAACTCTGTCTAGAGTCATAAGTCGATTGTGAGCCAGGGACAACCAGGTGAGTCTCTGAAGCCCATCCAGGAGGCCCTTTGGCAGTAATAGAAGGCTATTAGAGGACAGATCAAGCCCCTGCAGCTGCCACAATCCCTGGAAGACCTCCTTGCTTAAACCATCACTCCCATTCAGTCTGTGGCCAGTCACTGTGCTGTTAGGGAGGTCAGAGGCTGTTACAATAACACCAAAGTAGTTAGAAGAGAGATTTAACCATCGAAGGCTGCTCAGGTCAATGAAAGCTCTAGGCTGCAAGCTGTGAAAATGATTGTGGGACAGATCCAGGAGCTCCACGTTGCTGAGGTTCAACATGTCGCTGCTACCCAAGGAGGACAGGTTGTTCCGAGAAAGATGGAGCACCAGAGAATCCAAGTCTAGCTGCTTTTGGATGGGCATCAGAGAGACGAGCCCCACCGCAGAGCAGTCAGTTGTGTTGTGGTAGCAGGTGCAGATAGTAGGACAGCCACTGACTGAGCCCAGAAGCCCCAGCAGAACCAGCACCACTCCAGTGGAAGCCTCATAGACTAGGAGACATGAACAAAGGAATAATAACATTCTTAGAAACACTCCTGTGGACAGAGATATTTAAATTATTACAGACTTGTTCTTAGTTTGGAGTTCTAAAACAGTCGAAGGAGTAACTGCATTCCTACAGTGTGAAGGGTAGGTTTATAGAAACTCACCCAAACTCCCATGGTGACTCTGTCCATGCCTCATGTCTTCAGCATTCACTCTGCTGTAAGTGCCGGTTTACATTTGGCTTGTCTTGCTTGGTGCTGGATAACCCTGACATCCAGGTTTGTAGATGAACTTGAAGAAATAATTAAAGAAAATGTCAAAGTACAATGGGGTTATGAAATTGAAGTAGAATTGAGTTTTTGATTCGGAAAACATGAAAACAGAGGTTTATAAAATCCAGGATGCAGGATACTTTTCATAATATCTGTAGCAGAATGAGTCGCTCTCAGGGGTTTAAGGAATTTCAGTGCTGTACCATGATAGGATGTCACTAGTGGATTAACTACAGTAAAGAGTTTTCCTCACTACTTAAATAATTCATAGTCAACTGTTGATAGTATTACAAAAAATTTGAAGTAACTGGAAACAACTCACCCTTAAGGCAGTAGGACAGGAAAAATTACAGAGCTGGATCAGAAACTGACAGCATAGTTCACTGAGGTCCTCAAATTTCTACACACTCGATAGCTACCAACTTTCAAACTTTGGTTTGAAATCTTCAGACGCATGGAAAGCTTAATTTAACTTGTCATTCAGACCCAGCTGCATGATCAAGCAGCTGGGTCTAAATGTTCTAAATGTTCAATGAACTGGTTTGTTGAAAAGCAGACTTTCTCTCAATCATGCTTTGCTGTTTGACAATATGATGGACAAATCTGAATTTGACTGTTCCCTGGAGACCAGCGCTTGCTCAACTCCGTTGAGTCACGTTAAATTTTGTTGCAGGGATGATTATGATTATGGCGTAGGGCTGACTCACAGGAGCCGTTTCAGGCTCTTAGTTTCAGTAAAAGGAACTCTTACTAAGATTCTAGAAAGTTTCATTCACCCAATGATTTGGAGCCTTTTACCACATGTCTCCAAACAAGTAAACAAAGCAAAACTAGAAAATTTCTTCAGAAAGAAAGGAGTGGGGCCTGGACGAGTGTACCTATCACTTCTAACCCAGCATTTTAAATTCACCCTGACAAATGGATCTATACCAGTCTTAGATGTATGATCTACCAGTAGAATGCAATGAGTAAAACTTTTGTCAAGTCCATCATTTCAATGTTGTGACTGACCTTGTTCACTACGACTATAAGCTTTACACATGTGGTTCTCACTCACGGTCCAAAATAAACAACATGAAGACAGTGGGTAATTGTTTATTTCTAAAAAATGTTCAACCTTCATACTAAGGATTTGAATTTACACTGAAAATTCAGAGAAATAATAATTTTATGTAAGCAAAATATGAATAGTCACAGGAAATATGTATTCTTCCCATAATGCATTGTGAGACCTGGCTCTGTGCTTGTTTATGAGACTACTCACTGCCTCTGTCTGGGACCCGTTGCTATGGTAATTAATTATCTGCACCTGGGCTGGTTCTCTCTGTCAGACAGGATGCTGGAGACAGAGTTTCTATATTTGTGAGACACTCAGCGTCGGTCTCCAGGACCCTGACAAAAAAACCATAAGCCCTAGCAAAATTTAGCAAACATTTTACGGGAGCAGGCATGTGTATTTTTGAAGAAGATTTTAAGTTATAGTATATTTTTGGGAAATATCTCTGGCTCAATCTTCTTACGGATCCCAGGTTCTCCCAGCGGACCACGTGTAGCCACACAGAAAACAACAATGAGTGTTGACGTCACAGAATTTCAGAATTTAATCCAATAGAACAGTGGTCCCCAACCCCCGGTCCGTGGACCGGTACCGGTCCGTGGACCAATTGGTACCGGGCCGCGCAAGAAATAATTAAATATTTCCGTTTTATGTATTATTTGAGTCTGGAGGATCTTTTATTTTGAAAATCCTTTAACCGGATTCTCTCAGTTACTTGCGTGCCAACACTGAGCCCACAAGCAGCAAAATGAGTAAGAAACGGATCAGATGTCTTTGGAAAGTTTCTTTGCAAAGGGGAAAAGGCCCAGAGAAGAGACAGGAGCAGGGCTTAAAGAGCTCCGGCCGAGGGCCGGATTTCCGGCTTTTGACCAAACGGTCCACCTTAACCAATCTTAATAGTCCGCCTCAACCAAACTGTAGTCTCCGAGCTTAAAGAGCTCCGGCAGGGGGCCAGACTTCCGGCCTTTCAAGCAAAGCGAGCATTAGACCAAGCGGCCCGCCTCAACTAAACTGTAGATAATAGACAAAGATGTCTGCCAATCAGAATTCTTATTGGTGTTCTTGACCAATGACTGTAAAACGTTTTGTAGAAAAGAAGCGCATGCGTTCAGTTCGGCGGTTAAATCAAATGCAATATGAAAGAAGATGGAGTTTGTCTCACCCGGTAAAGAAACACGTTTACTGGAGAAAGGAATTAAAAACAAGTGGCGCTGGGCATTGCTAGAGGAAAGGGGACAAGACGGGAAGCTGGCGGAAATTTTTACAAAAGGGGGGCGCTGGGATTTCTTTGGGGGGCGAACTAGGTCAAAGGTAAATTTTACACCTTACAATCACAACAATACCACTTTAGACTTTGAGCAACTTCCTAAAACTGTATTTTGTAACATTAAAACATGCTTGGCTGCAACTGTATCGATGGCAGCTCTCCTTCTATTCAGTGTTTGTAGCTTTTGGCGCAGCTCCATTCTCCTGCTACTAGTAGCTTCACCGCATCAGGTCAGCGTTACACCGGCTGATGACGTTGCTGTGATTCACTTTGTCTGCTCTCTGATTTTCAAATATTTTATGTTTTATTTAGGATTTTTGTACATATGTTTTGGCAGTTCTGTGATCATGTCAAAGCAGCGACTTTTATTAAAAAGTGTTTTATTTCCATCTGGATGCTGCCCGCTTCCATGGAAGGACAACAGAAAATCGCTCTTATAAACATGTAATTACTAAAATCACGATACCCTCACTGTGTATCCCTCTGAAAAATGAACCCATTCAAATAAAGAAATCCCTCCCTCTCTATTGTGAACGCTCACGATAGAGAGCATTCATTTTATAGCGTTAAAAACGGTGCTTTAAGTGGTCCAGCATGAAACGGGTGTGATAGAACAACAGAACCACAGCACTTTTAAATGTCAATAATCAGAATACCGAAATAGTTTCCGTTGTTTTAAGAGGTTTACGTCAGTCTGCCTTTTCCCCATCGATGCGCTTCCCGACCGCCCTGCACCTTAGGGGGTTAAAAAAAAAAAAAAAACGACGCGCACATTGCGCAAAACTCTGAAACAGGAGAAGCGGGACATAAAACGGCGAACTAGATGTGAATTATGGCATAAAAACAGAAAATCCGACACTGAACAGTGAAAAATCAACACATGATGTGAAACACATGACGATTAGGCGGCGCAGCAGGTGATGAGTGAAGATTACTGGTGGTGAGCGTCAATAAACGATAAAATAAATCTAGCAACAGGAAAGAAACTAAAGTGGACATAGCAATAAACCAAGAGAGGGTAATACTAATCAAATGAAATTAAATGGAAATGAATGAAGAACAAAGTGCAAGAATAAACTAAGAAACTAAAGTAAATACAGAGGGGGTTGAGCGTCGGTCCTTCACCCTGAAGTTCCTTCCCTCGGGGGGCGATTTATGTTTTCGCATCCACCTGAATAATGTGCAGTTGCGCCACTGTTAGAAGCAATTGTTTGCATTACTCAAAGACACTTTTTATTAAACTGTGGCAATAGCAACGGTATATTTCTATCACCACTAAGTTTCAGGCTCAGGATTTTTTTTACTTTAAGCCCTGGACAGGAGGATGGATTTATCCCGGACTGGTAGGTGAGTCAAACATTACAATCCGCTCTGTGTAACATGCGGCGACCGGCTGCTAATGAGGCAATGAAGCTTCAAACTGCTTCGCCACATAGAGACCAAGCAGGCTGTGGATATAAGCAACACTTCGGGTGTCATTGTCTCCCATCACTCCCAGATGGGACCGTCTTGTTGCAGAGAAACGAGCTCAG
>NW_006800163.1:277001-281757 GCF_000485575.1 Poecilia formosa | reverse complement strand
ATATAATCCATGTTTCTGTCTCATATTTGTATGGCATTAAAAGGACCTGGAACTTTTGTTTTGTCACTGAAAGCTCTGGTTTGCACAATAAATACCATGTTGGTGAAATTTTATGGATGATACTCTGATGTCCTATTCTCCTGAAGGCAGCACAGAGCTGCACCACCAGAAACCGACAGAAACACTGAAGAGAAGAAGAGCTATGATTAATGTAGTTACAGTTCTATCCATGTTTTAATGTTGCAGAGCTCAGTCGGTTTGCAAATAGATCAAAATTTAAACTGGCATGTTGTACATCTTTTATCTGGTCATTTTGTGTAATATTTAACAACTTGAAAATGGCAAAGAACAAGAATATTTTTTCCACTCTGATTGGCTGCTGTTAGGCCTACCGATTTTAAATTGAATGTTCACTGCATTTTTCATAGACACCTGTGAAAACAATTTCTATTCCCATGACTTTTTTGTTCTCTGGGAAATTATTTTGATGATAAATACAGAAACAAGCATAAAAATCAAAACATCTACAATAGTGACAGTAATATTAATAATAATATAATAGTCAGTTCAAAGTAGCCTACAAATTCCTTGGTGGGGTAGGGGGGCAGAGAGGGACCTGGGCATGGGATGGGGGCGCTGGCCCGAAAAAGGTTGAGAAACTGATTTGGTTGGTAATGTTGCATGTTCTAAATTACTTGCAAAAACATTGACTGAAAGGACTCTTATTTAATGTTGAGGGATTTTTGCCTGTAAGGCAAACCTTTAGGGCACAGACATTTTACATTTTGTTTTGCGTTGAAATGTACTGAAGTCTTATTTAAGTTTGAGTGTTTAGCTAATTCTATTGTTAATTGTATTGTTATAAGCAATTGTTTGCATTATTCAAAGACACTTTTTATTAAACTGTGGCAATAGCAACGGTATAGTTCATTTCTATCACCACTAAGTTTCAGGCTCAGGATTTTTTTTTACTTTAAGCCCTGGACAGGAGGATGGATTTATCCCGGACTGGTAGGTGAGTCAAACATTACAAGCCGCTCTGTGTAACATGCGGCGACCGGCTGCTAATGAGGCAATGAAGCTTCAAACTGCTTCGCCACGTAGAGACCAAGCAGGCTGTGGATATAAGCAACACTTCGGGTGTCATTGTCTCCCATCCCTCCCAGATGGGACCGTCTTGTTGCAGAGAAACGAGCTCAGGGCTCCCGTTAGTCATTTAAAATTTTCACAAAAGTAAAATGCTCGTTTTTGTGGCGCATCTCTATATTATTTTGAAGGGATATGTAAACGTTACCATAGCGACCAGAGTCAGAGAGCGTTTGGGCAGTGGTCGAGAGGAGATGAGTAGAGCTTGTGAGTCTTAAGTCTGGTTTAGACGGCAAGATTTAAGGATTGTCGGCCGATTCTCCAAACCTCTGTGACCACAGAGCTGATAAAAGTACAAGTTCGATCTGTTCGTGTGTCCAAGGCAGGAGCAACAAACCACACGAACCGATTCCAGTCACAAACATCACGATTCCAGAAGAAAATCCACAAAACCCCCAACATAGCATACGGGAATTTAGAATGACCAAACACGGATGACGATGTAGAAGCAATAGAGACAGTTTGTGGAATCATTTTAAGAGATAAAAGACGTAACAAAAAGAAAAGGCGGTGGATAAAAGACAGCGGGAGCAGCCGCTCTATTTGCTGCACTATGATTTGGAAGCGACTATGTTTTTTCATAGTTAACATTTTTAACTGAATAAACCTAAACATATATAATAATGACCTTTACATATAATAATAAACATTTCCACATATCACACCCCAGAACGGTTCACCCCAGAGCAGAGAGCCACTGCTCTCCCTGTACATTGCTATGGCAGGCCCCAACAATAAAAGAGTTTGGTATGGAAGAACTTGGCTGACATTCATCTCTTTCTGTCTTCAACCCAAAAGACCATCTTTGGTATGAATTAGTATCCTAAAGGTGGTAAATTATTAGTGGAGTAGATGCTGTAAGCCAGGCCTCATCCAATGTCCTTAAATGTGCTTCTGTAGTTATAAAACACTCCTAAACCTTGTGAAAATCCTTCCTAGATGACCTGATGCAGTTATAGGTGCACAACCATCATAGATTAAAGTTTGAAATGACACATTTGTATGTGAGTAAAGGTAGACAGTTAAATACTTTCGGTGATTGTAGCAGAATGATCAGTATCACCAACTGATATTGTAAAATGTGTAAGCAAATCTGGGTGAATATGAACCAGGTTGATTGAAGCTAATAATCACCACCTCCACTGCAGCCATCTTACATCAATCCCACCATATAAAAGTAATACTAAACACTGTCTGATGTGTTTAAAAGTCTATATATCAGTAGATATATAGACTACTGATATATCTGTGTGACAAAATACTGACCCAAGTTTTAATTTTTAATTGTAAATTGTACCTTCTGGGGGGAAAAAACCCATTTTCATTCATTCTAAGGACTGTTTAAAACCAGAAGTAGCCAAACCTGTCATGTCAGTTGAGCTTCTGGTCCACATAAGTGAGACGCTCAGGAGACAGGAAGAAAAGCTCAAAAGTTTCTTTAACAAAGAACATGCAAATTATACAGATCTTTGTCTGGCTTATCCTGGAGTTTGTGAACAGTAACTTCAGAAAGAAGACAAGACTGGGAAGAGATATATAAATTATGGAGGAGGAAATGAAGGAGCTAATGGAGGGAGAACACCAGGGACAAATGAGCAGAGCTTAGCGTGTTTGGTTGGAGTGGCTGATGATCCGATGGAGCTGGAGCTAACTTGGTAGGTGTAGCAAAGCAAGCATTGATCGGTTCACCAGCGTTTTTCTCCAACCGTAGACCAGCCCTGCAAAAGTTTGTGCTGTTGCTGAAGAGGAATGATGACTGGAGGGCCAGTGAAACAGCTGTGGTACCAGCAGCTAGTTTAGACAGCTAATACAACAGTTGAGGGGTACAGAGTAAGACGGAGGCACCAGGAGCCTGTTCAGATGGTGGTCAAGCACCTAACCCAGTCACTCAGATTAATTCTTATTTACATGCAATCTAATTACTTTTATTCAACATAATTATTTCCAATGCAGTCATATTACAACTCCCTCTAAATCTGGGATGTTTACTATTCCATTTTTCACATGTTGGAACAAATAACATTTTCTACTATAAGCTAATTGGCTAAATTAGTTCTAAATCATCTACTTCCTCTTTAAATATTATTGTGCTTTAGTCCTATGAAAGCCATTATTCACTTGTGGCCCTTTAGATTTGTTTTTTTTTTTTTCCCAAAGAAGCTTTATTTTATACTGCTAACACCTACATATGAGAAGAAAGTTAAAAGAATAGAAAGTATCTCTGGCTGCTGCCACAAGGTTGTCATAACACGGATTTAGATGACACAGCTGTCTTACCTCAAGCTCACGCTGTTGGAGTTTTAGGTCCTCCCATTATTCGTACATTTGTGACACCTTTGGCAGTAGGCACAAGTAGCATTTTGTTTCATGAAAACCGATGGTTTGTCTTTATGATTGGAAGTTTTACTTTTCAGAGTCGGACCCACTTCATGGAATTCAAATGTGGTACAATTTCTCCACTTTCCTCCAGTTTTTAGATAACATCACTATCTCACTAACACCCCACTCCCCTGAGCCCCAGTGCAGCAATTTTCCTTTCAAACAGCTCGAGAGAAACAGCAGGACAAAAGTTCTGCAGTACCAACACACTGCAGCATCCAGACGGAGGCAGAAATGAGCAGGGAAAAAAGTATGCTAATGCATTTACACACAGACATACACACTCAGTGTGATATAACGGTGCACTTATATTACTTTAAATCACATGAATTAATGTCCCCAACATCATGAGGATTACAGACTTTACTGCTATATCTCTCTGTGTTACATGTGTTTGCTGATCCTCAGGGTCCTGCTGCTGCTCCTTTACAGAACATCAATAAAAAGAGAAGCTCAGTCTTGAAGGTCTCTCTCTCAGTCAGTATAACCTTACTTATCAGGCAGTGGTTGCGGTGAAAGTCACATCTCTGCAAAACCTCCTACATCTCTCCCCACCCACATAGGCAAACCGACTTTTGCTGTTTTTATTTAGCAAACAAAATTACCAACATTAGTCACACGTCTGCAAAATGTCCTTACTTTGACAGAAGTTTAGAAAACTAAGATATAGTTGTTTTTTTCAACAGTTTTCAAACTAGATAAAGCTAATAAGAAAGAGATTGTAAGTTATTTTGATAACCATATTATGTGTGGTTTATTGCAGCCTTGGAATTTTACATTGTCCAGAAGAACAACTCAACTTAGGTTATTGTAAATACATAATCTGCACAAAACTATCAAGCAACTCACCGTCTGCTCGGCTTTTCAACCTCCAGAGAGAGGCAGCGTAGATAAATCATTCCTGTTCTTCATCTGCATTTTTACTTAAGTACCTGCTATATGGAAAAGGGTTTTGGCTTGAAAAAAATCTTGACTCTGAAAGAGCTAGAATTACCCTGAAAGGGAAAAAGTATAAAACCTACAGGAGCTTGCTCTTCTTTGTAAAGTAGGAATCTATAGTTGTATTTGAAATTGAGTCCAGTTCATCCACCACTGATTATTGCCTCCTCCTCTTCATCGCCATCACTGGCTCACTCAGCTTCCTGGGACAGCCAGAGCTTTCCATCCAGCGTGCAACTTGCCAGCTGACTGAGGAGAGGAGAGAGAGAAAGAGAGAGAGAGTAAAAAGGGG
>NW_006800163.1:263906-276540 GCF_000485575.1 Poecilia formosa | reverse complement strand
AACATTTAATGACCTAATGTCCTTTAATGACCTACAGGTCATTCTTTACAGATGACCTAAAAGTTTTCACTTGGAGTTTGACTCATAATTTATGTTCTATAAGGAATAAATATGATCATCTCTGGTGAACTTAAACCTTCTATCTCCAGTATGAGTATATTAATGGGAACCAGACAGCGACACAAAAGATGACCAGTAGATTGAATTCTCAAACAGAAAATAAATGACTTAATGTTAGAACCAGGACAAACCATGGATATTTTTGATTAAAGAATTGCATGGATTTTAACACAGTGAAATTTTTGACACAATTAATTTTTTTTTTACCTACAAAGGTTCTGACCTTTGTATTTGCGTGTTTCTGGTATGCCCATAAATCTGACGCACAATCAACATTTACAAACAATAGCATTGATGACAAAGTTGCTTCTCCCACTGAGAGCTAATTCTCTGTAAAACTGTGTTCAAGTTTTGCTAAAAGCAGTAAGACTAGCAGCAAATCTATTCAAGACTAAAATAGCATCTCAATGCTAAACATGTAGCAGCAGCAATGCTAATGCTAACACACATAGTTCACATTTGTAAGACGTTCTATGAATGATCAGGAGTTCCTGAAACACTTGAACACTGAATGGGTATAGCAACACTTTGCACCATTCTGATGCTTAAATAACCTAAATAAAAGATTAAAAACATTAAATATCTTTGCTGTTGAGCTCATGTGTCTATTTAATAATTTAGCAAAAAAAAGGGACATTGAATTAGAAATGTTGATTATTTTGATAATAAATAGTTTGATTAAATGTGATTAATTGTGATTAATTAATTATTTACAGACCCTGCAATTTCAGTGGAGTCCCACCACTACTTAAACTGGAGATACAAGACTTTTACCTGACAGTGTCTATATTTATCATGGAAGGAAACAGGACACAGTAAAACTGACCTGTAAAGGCACTTAAGTACAGGTTAAATTCCCATTTCCATCAATGCATCCATCCATTTTCTATACCTATGAGAAAATTAGAGTTCACTTTGGACAGGTCGTAAGTCCAACACCAAGCAACCTAGAAACTCAAAAGATAGACAAAAAAAAACATGCACACACTCACACTTAATGGCAACTCAGAGGCTAGTAAACAAAACCTGTATGTTTTTGGGCGGAGGGAGAAAACTCCAGAACCTCAAGCCAACCAGTAGATGCACAGGTAGAATATGCTCACTCTAAGCAGAAAGAGCTGTTAGCACTTCATTTTCTGTACAGGCAGAGGCAAGATTTGGGCGATTTCCTGCCCTTAGTCTTTCCTCAGCAAACACAACAAAGTGTTAACTCTGCAGATTCCATCTTGTTCTGCAGCTGTTCTTACACTGTGTGTGTGTGTGTGTGTGTGTGTGTGTGTGTGCGTGTGTGTGTGTGCATGTGTGTGTGTGTGTGTGTGTCTCCTATTTTTAGCTATCGGGGTACAGATGTCCTTGGATTGGCTGGAAAAAAGGTTCTGGGCCATTGCCAAACAGGTGAATGCAGGACAANTCTGTACAGGCAGAGGCAAGATTTGGGCGATTTCCTGCCCTTAGTCTTTCCTCAGCAAACACAACAAAGTGTTAACTCTGCAGATTCCTAATTGCTCCGCAGCTGTTCTTACACTGTGTGTGTGTGCATGTCTGTGTGTGTGTGTGCGTGCGTGTGCGCGCGCGCGTGTGTATGTGTGTTTGTGTCTCCTATTTTTAGCTATCGGGGTACAGATGTCCTTGGATTGGCTGGAAAAAAGGTTCTGGGCCATTGCCAAACAGGTGAATGCAGGACAAAAACACTCATGAACACTTTGTGGGATGTTTGATAAATTGAATGATGCTGACTGTTAGTTGTTTCTTTTCTTTTTTAAGCACCTTCCATTGCTCGTATTAATATTTATTAGGGGTGCATCGATAAATTGGCCAGCCAATAAATCAGCCTTGATTTCCTTAATTTTGGGGGATTGATGATCGGCTGATACTTACATATGAAGCCAATCTTATCCATTGATCTTATTTACCTCAGCAAAGGTCTAAAATCAACCACTGTTCTCTTCTGCTCTGTTGTGAAAGGTTTGACTGACACACTGACCTACCAGGTCATGTCCAAATGTTCCCACTGTTATCAACTCAATGAATTTATTGCTAGATCTAGCGACATTTCAGACTGAAAAATCAGTACCAGCCATAATTGGAATCGGCAGGATAAGCCTTTTAAAGATCGGTAATTGGCCAGAAAACTGCAATCGATGCACTCCTAATTGACACCTCACACTACCATTGAATCGTCCTTATTTTATTGTGTTTCTTGGTGCATCATCCTCAATCTTTCAAAGAAAAAGTTAAACATTGAGATTGTTATTCTGTAAACATGAAAAACATCATCATACAGACTGCTTGTTGCACAATGCAGAACTAAACATATCTGTGCTTAGTGACACAACAAAGACTCTTTTCCACAATGTTGTTATTAACATTTCCAAAAATCACTTTTTAATTTCTGATGCTTAGATTCAGTAAAAATAAAAAAAATAAAAAATAAATAAAAATGCAAGCTAAAGACAGTTTTTTCAAGCTGCTGTTTTGGTTGCTAAGTACATATTCTGTAATAAATATATGTACTCAACGAAACTGAAACTCAAAGTCTAAATATCTGGTGAGCGACAGTAGCCAGACCTCTACATGTTTTACTTTTATTTTCTTGTTGGTTTATTTGCTTTGTGTTTTGCTATTCACTGATCAATACTGTTTGGGCAACAAAAATGGAAAATGGAAGCCAATCATGGAACAAGATATTAAATTATATTTGATCTTGGTGCCTTAAGATAATATGAAATAGAATATACAATCATAATGTAGATTATTTTTTTATTATTAGTGAAGACATTCCTAAATGAACCATAACCAGACCTATGCAAATATGAAGGTGAGAGAAAGCAGTAGTGAAAACAAGGCCATCAGTGATTTGCTCTGTTGAGGCACCAGCCACCGCAAAACCACTTCATCTCTAACTAAACCTAAATCCCTCTGTTAGACATGCATTATTCTTCTTCATTGTTCCTGTCTGTAGCAGACAACATGCTGACAATATGTATTTATGGTGACATAAGATTGTGTCAAGATAGATCACTGTTAGATATGTTTTACCTGCTTGTGTTTTGGTCTCACTGTAGGCATGTGGACCAGGTTTCAGTGGAATGCTTGTTTTGAGTAACAAGAAATGTTTGGAACCATTAGCTTGACTGGCTTCTGGTTTGCAGTGTTGTTGTTCATCAACCTCCAAACTGAAACTTTTAATATTTATTTATTTTTTTATTTCAAATAATTTAATTTCATTGTCACTCATTCTGCCCATGCCGTGGATCCTGACCAAGTGATTTTCTTTTTTCAAGTTATATTCAACATCAAAATGCCCAGATTCTCAAAACATGAAGATAATCAAGTTTTGTCTTTTGTAAATCAAGTCAACAGAAAATACTTTTTTTTTCCTCTCTCCCTCAAATTATTCCCTCCAAGTCATAAATATAGGACTGACTGCTGTGTGGAGCGTGATAATCTTGAAATGATTTAAATCTTTAGCTTTGTCTTCATCACTTTTCTTTGTGTGTGTTTCTTCTAGCCCAGTGACACAGATGTAAGTAAACAGGTTCTATTATTATTATTATTTTTACTACGCTCATCAAGTTCCAGTGACCTTCATTCTTTTGTTTTCAGTGCTCAAATGTTGAGGGGGTGTGTCCTCTGAGCTGTGAAAGTGATGTAAGTACATGACTTTACCTTTTTATATGATGCTCTTCACAAACGTTCTTCCCTTTGATTTTAATAACAAATAACTACAGGCATTAGTTTTGCTCATATTTTATCAGGACCTGAGTTGCTACCTAGTCGACAACAATGGCTTCATTCTGCTGTCCAAAGAGAGGAATGACGTAAGTTTCACCGGCAATTCTGCTCTTGTTGTAACTCTGATGTAACTTTAAGAAAATACCACAGTTGTGCAATAAAAGATAAGTTATATTTTATTTACAATTAAACCATGAAAGCAGCAAAAAAAGAAGAAAGATCTAGTGCCTATCTGCATGGAATCCTTAATTCTACAGTCATAAAATCAAGATTAATCTTATATATAAATGTGGTCATAATGGAGTTAAAACACTATGATGTTCTTCTTTAATAAAACCTTGATTTTAGAGACTTTATTAGCCTTAGTTATTTATTTCACTTTAGATGAAGACATCTTGTCTCATGTAGTAATTTAAAGACAACCGCTTTGTGTTTGTTAAAATAGTCTGAGAGAGAAGCACAACAAAATGGCAGCACAACCACAGACAATGAGATGTTTACTCTGATTCATTGAGTAACTAATTCAATAAATCACTCAAAGAAAACCAATATCTCATTTGAATCTATATAAGAACTTCTTTACACTCATCAAATTTCATCAATTTCATTTTAAGCACCTAAACACTAACATCAGTTTTGATTATTTTCAAACAAAGTTCCAAAACACCAATCACTTTTATGCTGGACACTTTTGGAAAGCTGTAATTACATCAAAACCCAATTGTAATCAGAAATTGGATTTCTTGATCTCTGGAAGTAGAGATTAAGAAGCCTCTGTTCCCAGATGTTTCTTAATCTAAAGCTTTGGAAGCAAATATAAAATCACACATGGTTCTTTGTGCAATATTGACAAATTACTGTCATCAATATGTTTTTTGTTTGTTTGTTTTTTTTCTCAGTAGGTATTTCAAAGTGTCTTAGTATCTTTCTCATTTGGAATGTCACTGACCGCGCCAACAAATAGAAGCCCAACGAGATATGACAAAACATTAAAGTAACATAATGATTATTATAAATATTGTAATTTTCCAAGTAAGTGGGAACGGCATCAATGTGGATCTGTTATATCTACGTAGTTACTGCCGTTCAGATGATTTCTCAAAGCAATTATCTAAACAACAAACAGTTTTTTGAATATTTTTGAGAATTTTGGAATGAATGTTAATTCTTCCAATAAAAAGAAACATGCTGATAAAAATGTTACATTTTACCAAACTCTCCCACTGGTTTAAGTAGTTTCTGGTTTAAACTAACATAAGAATAAAGTCAGAAAATGCATCAGTTTCATCTGCAATGCTCAGTAGTCCAGTATTGTATTTCAAAGATCTGCATTAAGCAAAAGCTACATATTGATGAAATACTTTTTAAAGATATTTTTTGCTCATGGTGGTGAGCAAAGTGTTTTTGAAATTAATTATTATTTTTGAACCAATAGTTTCAGGCTACTTGGAATCCCAAAGATGCATCTTTTGTTATTCAGATTTAGTGTCAGAGTTGTGGAACTCATCTTCATCTCTGTTATTTTGGATGAAAAGGGATTTCAGGGTTTTGTGACTCTTTGGATCATTTTATGGTCTTATCAAAAACATCTGGATGGTTCATGGGATTTAAAGGCAGATTAGGATTTAACCCACGTGTTTATGCTGCATTAAGGAGATTACAGCAGCTGTTGCACCTGCAAGCATCATCTGACCTTGGTAGAGCGTTAAAGAGAGGTGCCAGTTTGCAGAAGGTCTGATGGTTTTTATCCATGCAGGGAAAATTCATCCAACCTGCTGATCAAAAAACTGTAAAATGTTGTGTCTGTCAGATGAGACTGAGCAGGTATAGAAACTACTGGACTGATAGTAAAATTATGCAGTGTATATACACACACAGCTGCTTGGGGCTATCATAAAGGACAGGTGTATTTGCTAGTTATCATCACTTTTGGTCTTTCAGGATTTAATTAGAATCTGCAAATTGTGCATTTCTTTTATGCACCAAACAGCACAGCTTGTTTTTAGACTTATTAAATTATGTCAGTAGGCTTTTTAAGTGGCTGATTAGGGCAGGATTTGTAAAATCTTAAGTTCCACAGGAGTTTGTGTAGAAGTGTGATATACTCAAGACAGAAACGGATTAGGAATCTGATGTCCACATTACGGCTGCCTGTGAGATTTGGATTAATGGCTAAGAGTCATAGCACGAGAATTAATCCTAAACCCGCCAAGTTGCTATAAATACACTTATTCACCACATTCACACACATCCGGCAGGTTGGCTGTACATTATAAAACAGATAAATTATTCTATTTAAACCTTTTTTTTTTTATCAAAAAGGTTTAATTGGTAAGGTTTAGACTTACAAAATGGTGTTCAAATGTAGAAAATACAACTACCCAGAAATAGTCTGATCTAAAGTGACCTACAGAAGAAGCTCATTTTTCATTTTCATGTTGACTGTATTCCCAGTGGCGTTACTAAGCAGATATGACAAAGTGCTGCTTTGACGTGTTTGCTGAGCTCTGAGTTTTGCAGGCAGGTGTGGAAACACTAAGAATCTACCAAACGCTACACCACCGTTGCGTAAAGGTTAGGCCTATAGAATATTGCTGGGTACGACAAAGACTTTTACAGAAGAGAAATGACATCACTACTAATAAGAATAAACAAGAGCAGAGAAAATTGTAGGAAACATGGTGACCCAGCAAAAATCAAAAAAGCACAAAAATGTTAACTATTGTGTCCAAATACCTGTGATTCATCCTCTAGAAACTGGAAAACTGAAGAAATTAAATATTCTTCTATATAAAAATAGATTAGACAAGTTTAATCTGAAATGTCTTTTCAGAGAAGTAACATCAACATTCATATGGTGTTTAAAATTTCCTCCTTGAACCGTTAATGACAATTCTAATTGTTTATGAATGCTATAGCTTGTTGCTGAATGAACAGGGAAAAGGATCAACATGATTAGCAGAGCTTTTAGCTTCTTCTGTTAGCATTACCACAGCATTTAGCTTACCATTAGTACTGAGATAACATACATGACGTAACACATTTCTAAGGACTGTTTGTGTTGCCTGTGCTAGGGGCGCGGTATAGGGGGAAAAAGTGTTGGCAATTCTAGGGACTCTGACCAACAGGGGGCCCTCCACAATTTATTTCTTTATTTATTGTTCATAGAAATTAAAAAATTGGTTGTCCAATACTTACACGTGAAGCCTATCTTATTGCCTAATCTTATCTTCGTCAGCAAAGGTTCATAAATCAGTCTCTGTCTTTTTCTGCTCTGCAGTGAGAGGTTTGACTGGCAAATTGACCCACCAGGTCAGGTCTGCACATTTGCAGTTAACAATATTCACCCCACTGTTGCCAACTCAGTGATTTTCTTGCTATATTTAGCGACATTTCAGACAAAAAAAATTGGTATCAGCCAAAATCAAATCGACAGGTCAGGCTTTTTAAAGATTGGTAACCAGGGATCGGCCAGAAAACTGCAATCGGTGCAGCCCTACACACATATTCATGACATCCTTTGGTTAAATAAATTTCTCTTAAGCGTTACTCCAATAGCTAAAAAATGTATTTTTATCAGGTGAGTCTTTTTTCAACTTAGAAGTTGATGTAAAAATAATGTTTGTTTTAGCCACAAAATGATTATGCTCAGCAGCAAATAACATATCCCCAACTACAGCATAGAGTAGCTCATCGATGTAGCAGCTATGTAGCCTGACGTAAAAACATTTTGCTAGACAATGTCAAACATTGAGAAGTTTTAATTATTGTTATCAAACGTTATCAAACACAGCGTTTTGAAGCCAAAAATACCTCAGAAATATACAGAGCCAACCATGAGAATCAACTCATTTGAAGTTTAAACTCACTTTCATACAAACACATAGGCCCTAGCATAAATGTTTGGCTGTTTAACTGGACTGGTCAAGCTAATTTTCTGTTAGCAGCTTTACAAATCTTTTACATTTGCATTACATTACATTACCAAGGCACATTAAAACAAACCTTTATCTTGACTTTTTTCTATTTTCTCTTTCTTTTCTCTCTCCCTGAAGGATAAGTCCTTTGTTGAGACATTGTTTTGCTAACTTCACTTCTGACCGGAACTTTGAACGTTTGGATGCTCTGCTCATTGCAGGGCAGCTCATGTTAACGGTGAAGCGTGCAGTACCTACCGCAGCCACCAGGGGGCCCCCCGAGAGCATGTTTTTTTTCTTTTTATTGATAAAATAATAACTTCTTCATACATTATCAAATATATATTATTGTAAAAACAAATAACTTCACAGTGAAATTGTGTGTTTTCGATATTATAATGACAGAAATTATTACAAAAAAAATAAATAAATCAGCTCCACTGAGGGGGCCCCTTAGTGGCTTTGGTGCCCTAAGCGGCTGCTTAGTTTGCTTATACCTTGGGTCGGTCCTGGTTATAACCCACATCCCTCCTGACCTGTTCTCTCCTTACTGAAATTAAAGCTGCAGTATGTAACTTTTATAAAAATATATTTTTTTCATATATTTGTTAAAACTGTTGTGACAGTATGGTATGAGAGATAATCTGTGAAAAATCTATTTCCTCTGCTTTTTCCCAGTACTCTCTAAAAACAACCAGTCAGTGGCAGGAGAGTTTTAATGCTGTCAATTAATCTCACGTGGCTCATCCTTCCTCCCCCTTGCTTTGTGGTATTCTGTAGCTAGCATAGCCTGTTGTAAATGCTTAGTCTAGTTAGCATAGCTACCAGTGATGGCAGATAAACGATTTTCCTGTAACAATAAGTTGTTTCTCCACCATTAGCACATTTAGCAGTGAGTGAATGAAGTTGATTGACAGCGCTAAGAGCGTCCTACTGGTTCTGATTGGTTGTTTTGGTCAGAACAGTGCATTACTTTAGCTAGCAATAGTAGATCAGGAAGGAGGTGGAGGAGATTGATTGTTTTCACAGATTATCTGTCTCATAACAAACTGCTACGACATCGTGACAGCTTTAACAAATATGGAGAAAACATATTTTTTATTAAAGTTACATACTGCAGCTTGAATAAAATGCAACCTCATAGCATTTTTTGAGAAGTCTGGATTGTTTTATATGTATTTTGCGTGTTGCCTATGACTGTTGCTCGGGTGGAGACATTTCAGTAATCTAAAACTAATAGAAAAAATTTAAGCAACCTACTTGTACTGTATGCAGACTGTATGCATACTAAATTTTACTCGTGCATGTAAAATTCAAGAACAGTAAATATTGTACTAGTTTTCAGTATTGGACCCAAAGAAAGCAAGGCAGTTGCAAGTCTTTGAAATAGTGACGCTTTTGATGGGTCAGATAGACTCAAGAAATTATAACAGCAGCTGCATGAGGGGGGGCCCAATTTAATTTTTTGTCGGGGGCCCAAGATTCCTGGCAGCACTTCTGGTCTGTGCATAAACTGAGTCTGGATTCAGAACTTGTGTTTCGTTGCCCATGTACTGAGTTTCAGTGATCTTGTTAAATGATCTGGTTGCCTGGCCTGGCCTGGGGGGGACACACTGTTTCATTGTGATGTGCAGAAGCGTATATAGAAAGGCTCTGGTGTGACACAATTTATGGGCGAACAATTTATAGGTGTATTTTTCTCTGTCTCTCATGAAGAGTTTGCAAAACATTAAAGGGCTGATCAGTCGTTGGCTTCATCTGTTGATTTGATCTGGGGATCAGGAGGTAGGAGTTCATCCTGTGACCGGTGGTTTGCCGGTTCTAACTCCCACACTGTCTTTCTCGGCTGTTGTCACCCGCCTTGTCTTCTGGTGGTGGTCAGAGGGTCTGGTGGCCGGCGATGGCGCATGGCAGTCTCTCTTCTGTCTGTCTGAACTTGGGCAGCTGTGGCTATGTTGTGGCACACCACAATCAGGGTGTGAATATGTGTAAATGTAGTGTAAACTGCTTTGGGGTCCTCTGGATTTGAAAAAGCGCAATACAGATAAAGGCCATTTACAATTAATCGGTGCTTCATAAGTAGAAATCAGCAGTGATTAATCCAGCTAGACCCGGCGGAGCAGAGCATGCTGTCGTCCTAGAAGCAAACTGTTTGGATGACCAAATGGTGTACAGTCCAATAAAGAATCTGAAATCTCTGTGCAATATATGCCCTGTTGGGTCATTTAACCTGACCAGAGTTTAAGGAAACGCATATAAAGGGTTCATGTAACTTCATAAGGTTGTCTGTATTGCTCCATCCAAACTCCTTACACTTTTTCCAGTTTCCAGAGTAAGGAAAGTAATGAGACAGACCTAGTGTTTTGGAGGTGCACGACATTGGCTAAGACAGTTTTGTTTTGTGTTACTCTTTGTAGGGTTCCCTGTGGGACCATTTCTTTTTGGTGGGGGGTGTGACAACTCCTGTCTCTCCCGGGGTTAATGTTTGTTCTTTTATTCCTCAAGTGAAGTGGGTGTGGCAGCTGACTGGGATCACCCAGCTACTAACTCCACCACAGACTGCTCATACTCTCCCCATAGCAAGCAGTCTGCTGTTACGTTTTGGCATGAGCTGAGTCATGACAATTGCCTAATAATTATGCATGATGACAGTGATATTCAGATATTCTCCTAAGAAAGCCAAAACCTCATGTTTGCTTTCTTAGACATTGATGTTTGAAGTATATAAACATTTTGGATTAACTGAGAGCCCTGTAATTGATTGATCCTCAAATTAAGGCTTGCATAACTGTGTGCAGATTGTAGAATCAATTTGGAATGTATGCAACTGACGAGTGTGTGTGTGTGTGTGTGTGTGTGTGTGTGTGTGTGTGTGTGTGTGTGTGTGTGTGTGTGTGTGTGTGTGTGTAGGTGTGTGTGCGCGTGTGTGCGGGTGTGTGATTCAATCTGTATGACTTGAATGCTGTGAAAAAATGCATTGTGAATTGGCGCTATATGCTATAAATAAACTGAATTGGTTTGTGTGGATGGTTGTTTGTCATATTTGTCTCTGTGTTGCCGTCTGATCACTGGAAATTTGTACATCGCCTCTTACCCAGTGACCGCTAGAGATATGCATCCCTGTGCAGATGAGCGGATGTAAACAATGGTTGGTTATTTATGTAAACAGGAAGGTCACCTGAAGTCAGAACTCCTAATTTAAGATTACCTTTACAGTGTTATAGCTTGGGCTACACTTGTAAAAGCACAGGGTGACTTTTATAAGAATTTTACAACAGGAAATGGTGGCATTAAGCAGTCTAATGTTGTCAAACTTCTAATATACAAAAAATGATCTCTCCTTCATCCCAAGGGTATTCCATTGTTTATCACAAGCATAGTCTCACTTGTGTTATTATGCTCTGACTTGTATTTTTTAACATTGCGACAGAATTCTGACAGAAACCAATCAGAAGAGTAGTTCATTGTGACTACATGAAGCACCTGTTTGCTAGATGTTAACATTCATTTAAATAGAACTGTGCTATATGTCTATGTTATGGGAGTATAATAAAACACAATGTTCTTTCCAGGTTGGTCGTTTCTTTGGGGAGGTGGACGGGTCGGTCATGGCTTCACTCATCAAAATGGGAATGTTTAAAAAGTAGGACTTCATCAGACACCCTTCAGCTGAGCCGTTCTGTCTGCTGCCAACCTAAACACAATCTGGATGTTTATTTGCAGAGTGTCTCTGTTTGACTACCAGGCTATGTGCAAGAACAGTCACCATCATGCCAGCAGTGCTCGACCTTTGCTTAGTGTAAGTCTCTCAGCACACTGAGCAACTTTTGATATAATATAACAGAGTTTTGACAGCATAGATCAGAAAGAATCACAGGAAATCATTTATTAGAATTATTATTAATGTGTTTAATTCAATATTTTTTTTTCCTTTGAAATCTTGCAAATACCTTCCTCCTGTTTAGCCGTTCTACATGATTTTGGCTTTGATGAGATGGCTCTTCTCCAACGCTTTGATGTAAGTATCTGTATCTGTAATGGAGGATCTGTGATTATTGTGGATCTGATTTCCATTATTCAAACATTGGTACCAAAGAAAGTTTCAACTGTTGGTACCAACAGTTTCAGCAGAGAAGTAAATTAGACTAGGCTGGTCCCAATCCAGCATTTTAATGTTTTCATTCAGTGTTTCCTTGGTAAATCAAACTACACAGCAAATTCAGAAGTGTCAGATTTCCAGTGCAAGTGTTGTATGTTAAAAATACAGTGTTAATTCAACAACATGGGTGTTAGTGAGTGTAAGATTCCCTAACACTCACTAAAGAGTTCCAAAGAGTTAAACAAAAAGCAATCCAGTCCAGTGTGGATTTCTAAATTAACACCAACAGTCTACATCAACACTCAGTCTGGTGTTGATTTAGAAATCAACACTCAGTCTGGTGTTGATTTAGAAATCAACATCAGACAGTTCCTCCCACAATTGTAAAATATCTGCGACATCACATCAGGGAGGGAGCAACAGATAGAGTAGGGGTTGCAGCAGGATCCCCAGCCTGGACCTACAGGGGGGGCCACATGGGAGGTAAAACATGCCTTCAGAGATCAAAATTTTCTTTAAAAAAAAAAAAATCTGATGAGAACTGTAAAGGAGGGCCTTCCCCTGTTGAGAACTGTGTACAATACCACAGTAGGTTATATAGTAGGGTTCCCCATTGTTGACTCATGGTTGTTAAAAACCTTACCAGACTGATTTTAGTGACATAGTGGGTGTAAAATATTTAATAAAATGTTGTGCCACATGACTGGCTTTATTTTCACTCTTATATTTAACTTTATGACACACAAAACTACAAATGAATCGT
>NW_006800163.1:241736-263658 GCF_000485575.1 Poecilia formosa | reverse complement strand
TCGCTCTCTGTGGTGATGAAACTTGTTAGCTCCTCTGTTGCGGGCATGTCCATGTTGTAAAGTTAAATTATCACGAGCTTTATTATTTGGGCCCGGTCATTAGCCCCGCCCCCCTGCCGACGCCGTCTTGTTCCGCTATTGCTTCACATGTTTGCCTGAGGAGCGGAGGCAGCTGTATGGTGTCTTGTCTGGAGCTTATTATAACAAGGTAAGTTCCATGTTAAAATGATCACATTTGACTATTTTTTATGGAGGCATTATTTTTCCGTTTACACAAGAGTATCGATTCATATACATAGTTCGCTTAACGCACATTTATTTGTTTGGATATCACGGTATATACAACTATTTATGATCTTAACCAAACATTAAAACTGTCAGGAAAATCTGGAGGCCATTTGAGTTAACATTATTTAGCTGTGGGGTCGTTTTCTTTAAGTTTTTGGCTGTAGACTGCAAAATGGGGGAGTGGCTGTGCTGGACCATTTGCTGGGTCTATGCCACAGGTGTCAAACTTCAGTTCTGGAGGGCCACTGTCCTGCAACATTTAGATGTGCTGCTGCTGCACCACACCTGAATACAATAATTAGGTGATTAGCAGGACTCTGGAGAACATATCTACGCAATGAGCAGGCAATTAAGCCATTTGACTCTGGTGTTTTGTACCTGTGGCAAATCTAAAAACTGCCAAAATGTTTTTTCTTTGTCAGTGTGTCATGTTGGTGACTGAAGCCTGTTATGATGACTTCAACACATTTCTTCAGACAGGTTGGCACAACTTTTAATGATCTCCAAAAAATTTTTCTATAAGCTGTCTAATTTCTTTAGTAATTATTTCTGACTTTTTTATGCTTTATCTTGTAAACCAGGAGGGCAGAGTAATTTGAATGAATGTGACGGTGACACACTATTAAGAGAGGAAAAATTCTTGAACTATAAAAACATTTTGACTCGTTAAATCCTCTCTATGCCCGGATTCAGAAAATGCTGTGCGCAAAGACTGAGATCACACAGAGATAACGGCGTCACAATAATCAGCATTTATTCAAGAGAGATGCATACTATCACCAGAAAAGGACATCACAAAACATCAGAAACCTCAGAGCACAAACAACACATGAATTTACCTGAGAGAGAAAAAGACAAAAGATGGAAACGACAAACAAAACGCAAAGACATCTTTGGAGAAGTTGCAAAGAGCAAAATCTGATCTTGTTACTCTATGTGGAAAGTTTTATCTTCTTTTCTTTAATTTATTCAAATAAGGCGTATCTTTGCTCATCCAACCAGGAGCCATCTCTGACCCTTTCTCTAAAGCCAGGAACTCCTGCTGTGTTTACGGCTTTTCACAGATGAGTGTGAAAAGCTAGAACTTCTACTGTATTGTTTTCCCACAGACAAAAGGCAGTTCAAAAGATCCTAGCAAACCATCTACTGTAACTACAGGTACAATAAAGGTCAAAAAGCCAGAATACGTTACTGATTTTAAAACCACAATTAGGCTATTTGAATCAAGACATGTTAAGTTTTAAAACTAGCTTATTTTTAATTTATTTTCTTAACAACACACAGGTGAGTCTGATTAGTTTTGCTCACACTACTTTTTAAAATATTTATTTATTATCCTAATGTTTCTGCTATATTTCCTGTTTTTCCTTCCAGGCTGGAAGTCTTCCTCCTTCATGTTGGCGAAAACAAGAGTAGCACCAAAGACACTTCACCATCAGTGATCACAAGACCATCCATGGCCGCTTCCATTGAACTTTCAAAGCACACTTCACCTTCAGTGCAAAGTACCATGAATGAATGACCTTTGTTGTATATTGCTGTCAGTGCTGTTTGATGTTTTGAAATAAAAGTAGATTACATACTGCAACTGGTGCTGGTGTTTTTGTAGCATCTAATGTGGCATCTAATGTCTTTTAAAATGAATTTGGGGATTATTGGTGGTCAGTAGTTTCTGGGGGGAAAAAGGTTTTAATTGCTCTAGTGGTTTTTATTTGGTAGTAAATTGACAAAAAAAAGTGGGTAATTAGAGAAGGGGAAGACTGGGAAGCGAACCCATGACAGCTGCATTGAAAACTAGAGCCTCCATAGGTGGTTTGTGCTTAACCCCTGCACCAACACAGCATACCATGCCAGTAGTATTTCAAAACTCAGATTTTTATGTGAATATATACTTTACACCATTCTGTGTTGGATTAACACTTCCATAGTGTTAACTTTTGACAATATACACTAGTGTTGGGTAGATTAACACTGAAGTGTGTTTGATTTCAACTACTGTGAGTGTTGATTCTACTATATCACAAATAACACTTTCAAAAGTGTAACTTCTACACCATCCAGAGTGGACCAATATAGACACTTTCAAAGTGTTGGATTTAACTCTGTAGGAGTTGATGGAACACTTCCAAATTTGCTGTGTACTGTTTTTTTCTAAGGTGTGTTTGTTTTATCCTTTAGGTTTGTGCTGGACTTCAACTTCTGTGGTCTCTGGCACTCTGACTATTTCGTAGATGGTAAGATGAAGTTAACAATCTCAGTTATTGTATATTTCTAAGCTCTCCCAAACACAGTTAACAAAGAAAAAGTCTGAATGAAATATTTCAAATAAAAATGTTTGTACTCACCCAAAAATGCCAAGCTATACATGAGAACTCTGTGAAGTCAGTTTGTTCAGAAAGCGTTATAAAACTGATTGCAATGGATGTTGCACCAAACATCCATTTTTCCAGTTTAAGATGAGTTTCTTTCATAAAATGTCCCATAATGTCAGGTGATCGGAGAATCTCCATGCAAGACATTTTTTTCTGATGTTTGCAGTGTGAGTTGGAACTTTGAGGCACAGTCTTCTGCTGTGTTTCTGAAGCAGGGAGAGTTTGGCGTTTTGAAGTAAAGGCATAGTTATATTATGACTTTGAGCAGGTCCAGAGTTATGCTTCTTTGCACGCATATTGGAAACCAGTTTGACCTGGATTTATCATAAAATAAAGCAACTGGTGTATAGCTGTTGTGGTGGGATGGATGATACACTTAAGGTAAGATTTCACATCTTTTACAGAACTGGAAACTTAGAGATTATAATTTTAGAAAGATCATATTTCTATGTTCTCCTGTTTTAGCTTCTCTTTATTGTCTCCCTGTTAAATCCAGAATAGAATATAAGGGTATAAGTTCCTAGAATTATTAAAAGTAGAATGTGAAAACACATCCTTTAGTTCTCATACTCCTCTGCTTTGGAACCACCACCCTGTTTTAGTCTGTGACACAGACACCCTGTCTTGTTTTAATACTAAGCTTAAAATTTTCCATTATAGCTTAGGCTATTGTACCTTAGATTACGGTTATAGTACCTAACCTCTGTGGCTATGCTACTGGTCTGCTGGAGGACAAACTGACCATTTCTCCTGGATCTGCTATGTTCTGCTTGTCTCCAAATTTACTTTAGTTGCTGTTATTTCAACTTTGAGTTTCATGTCCTCTCTGTATTTTACTCTTTATCTGGTCTGGCAGTCTTAATGTTTTCTTTCTGATACAGCTGGTCCAGTTTTTCAGTGTTTAGCCCGGCCTCCTGTAAAGCTGCTGGTCAAGCTTTTGCTGTGACTAACTGCATATCTTCTCTTTTACCCTCCAGCCTTTAAATCCAGCTCATAACTCATCTCAGATGTGCTTCTTTCCTAGATAAAGCTAAGAGAGCTACGACTGCCATTAATGTCTTATTTTTAACTTAAACACACTACTCCTGAATTAGAGGTCCTATTTCTTTTTTATGTGTGTGCTGTGCATTCTCAAACCACCCATCGGTGGTTTGAGAATGCACAAAGTTACTGACAACGACCAGGAGTGAATGCAGAAAGTCAATGACTCAATGCAATCCGCTGGATTTCTTAAAACAGAAAAAAAAAAAACTAACCAATATTTTAATAATTTTAACCTGAATGCACTGCACGGTAACTAGGCTTAATTAGAATGTATGTATGATAGAAATGATTTTATTTCTTTTTTATTTTGAATTTGAAACAATAGCTGTGATCATCTAGAGCTGCTTTATGCTCTAACAAGCTAAAGCAGCTGTTTAGAGCATAAAGAAGCTATAAAGCATTTGGAGGAGTCTGCAGCCAAACGCAGATTCAGTGAAACCACGTGTATTTTGCCAACTATATGAAGGATTAGATTAGTTTTAATTCTTTCTGATACTCTTTATGATGAATGTTGTACTTTCTTTGTTTGTTTTGGATTTATTGATAACATTTGTGTAGTTAAGTCATTTTAACCTTGTTTTGTAAATATGCAGTGAATAAATCAATTTTCAATCAGATTTTTGCAGAGTTAAGAATTAATATAGAGAATATATAACACGTTTTCACTGAGTCTCTTTTATGTGTATACTTAAAATTTTTAAATCACATTTCTGACTGTCAACTTATTGCGTTCCTTCGCAATAAGTTCTGCAAGGGAACGCAAAACTTATTGAGCGGTTACGCAATAGCACCTGCAACATTTTCTTTTGCAAGGGAACGCAAAAGAATTTTTTTTTTTCCCCCATATCCCCTAGGGGGCTCTGTAAGATATGGACCAGACAGAGTGAGCAGCTGCTGTCTTGCTGCAGTAGAGTCAGGTTCATCTGTTGTTCCTGGAGTCATTTCAATAGGGATCATTCATAGTTAGTGACAGGTGCTGCTTCATTAGTTCTTTTGTCCAGAAACCCAAATCAATCTGAAACTCTGTGATAATCATGATGTCTGGAGGTGTGATATTTTTGCTCTATGTTTCGTCATATGACAGCTTTATCTCTCATTTTCAAATGCAACACACTGTTTCATTTTCATCATCCCATCATCATCATCATCATCATCATCATCATCTTCACTTTCAACACCATCCTCTCACTCTGTGTGGTCACTACCATTTTCCATGCATTCAGCCAAAGCCGGCTATCACACATGTGAGTACAACATGCCTGAGTGTGTGGTGGTATTAGGACAACTACTGAGAAAATCCTGTTATAAATTTATCTCATCTGAACTGATCAGGAATGTAAACTTTTGCATTTTGTGTTTTTGTATTTTCAGCTCATAAGCAAAAGAAAGTGGATGCACTGCAGCCCTGTGACACTGCATACCCCGGATTCATGTATGACTCATCGGTCAGGGAGGCCAACAGTCTCATCAAGTGTGGACGCTGTCAGAAGTACGGATGTTAACACGCGCGCGCGCACACACACACACACACACACACACACACACACACACCTTAAACTTTCCACTAACTTCCTGGTTTTACGACCTATTTCTTTATTCAGATAATTTTTATCAGGGATCAAATTGCGCTAACAATTTTTTGGAATCAGTCTTATTAGCCAAGCACAGGATCACACGTACAATCAAGAAATTATTTATATAGATCCCGTCTGACGCCATGAAGTAGACTGAAAGATCTCAGGAAGCAACACATCTTGTTCTGATTTAGTGACATTTAAGAATAAATGAAAAACAAAATAACTGACATCTATAAGTCTGGAAAGCCATTCTAAATATTTCTAAATATTTGGGACTTCAGTGCACAACAGTGGTGAAGCTTCCCAGTAGTGTCTGGCTGAGCAAAATGGCTCCATAAATCCAAGAACAAACCTACAATTAAGTCATAAATTATCGTAGAACGTAATATAGAGTTATGGTATGAGAGCCTTCAGATTTTATGCATGCTGCTGTTGATGCAGTTAAACACCTGCATCGATAGCAGGTGTTGTTGTGAACTGTGATATTTCACAATTCAGGATTTTTTATTTTTTTTTAAAGTGCCAGCTCTGCAGCACATCGCCATCTTCACATGATTTATGACTGGCCATAAAGAGCTCAGAAGCAGTTCAGCTTTGCGAGTTTATTGCAGAAATCCTTTTTGAAAGGAACTAAATGCTTTTATTGATACACATTTGCTTGTGCAGATGTTTAATGGTATTGTTGTCTGTCAATGGTCAAAACCAAACAGTTTTGAAGGGAAATCCACTGAATTGTGAGTTAAGAATTAAATTGGTCCAAGCTTAACTTGATGGGACATCATGGGACAATAATCAGCTTTTTTTTTTTTACTCATCTCTGTTCAAAATTTTCTAAGAGACATATTTTCAATAAGATTATGTTTAACTCATCTATGGTTTATTAAACCATAAAAAAAACTCATAATCAATCACAATCACTTAAAAAAAATGCTTAAAAATTAAACATCTCATTATTTTTTTCCCCCTTATCAACATCACCGATTTGGAATTTCTGAAGCTTGCATTCAATTACTGTTCAAGCTTTTAAGAAATCTGGTATAACTTCATTAAAATACAAAAAAATGTATGTCCTCAAAAGCAAAAAAATAGACCTTTATTCAATATATGATCCAGACATTAATTTCAGCCTCCTATTAATCTTTCTCAACATAAAGAATAAGGAGATTAAGGCTTGTGGCATATAGATTTTACTAATAAAAGAAGCAGCTTTCAAGTCACTATGGTGTGTTTTATAAGATTGCTATATATATATATATATATATATATATATATATATATATATCTCAAATATGATTTAAAAGAAATTTGACTTTGTAATTTAATGCCTTTACATTGGGCCTTTGTCGCTTTAAATTCACTTGGCATCATGTGTGTTTCAGGATGTTTGTGGTGCAGCAGGTTCCTGACAGTAACTTGGTTCTGGTTGTTACACAAGCTTCCTGTGACTGCTCCCGTCAGTTTGGACCCATCCTGCTGCAGCCAAAGGAAATTAAATATATCCTTCTACTGTTCAACAAAATGGCTCCCAACTAATGCATACATTCTGTTCAGGTCTTGGAAAAATAAAAAAAAAAATAAAAATAAATAACAAGATCTCTGATATCGTCTTGTCAGTAGCTACGGCTGTACCCAGAGATCTGCTCAGCACCGGCCCTCTGTGTGTGTGCATAGCATTCCTTAATATCTGTAAACATAACGCAACTGTGAAGTGCAACAGGATGAAATCTCAGAAGGTGCGAAGGCGTCCAGAGTCCTGCCACTCCTACCACCCAAAGGTCAGTGCTGAGAATGAACATTTTAATGTTGTTGCAGGATTATATTTTTAAGTGCTGAGCAACTATGTAAGTAAAATCTGGGGGTGTTTTAGCAATTTTTTTTTTTTTAACAAAATGTCAAAATGTGTGATTGGTCCATCAGGAGAATGCTAAGGACTGTGGAGGAGCATCTGCCATCTCCATGTCCCTTCGTCTCTTTGCTGCATCTCTGCTTTTCTCGGTGCTCCTTCTCCAGTGGACATAAATCAGGGAAAAAAGATCCCATCCACCAGAAGACAAGAAAACAGTTTGAAACAAGCATTCTGTGTTTTTCTGCTACCGGTATATAGGACTATTTATGTTTTTTATTTGTAATATTTTTTGCTTAATTCAATTTAGAATATTTTTTGAAATAAGTAATATCAGATCAAAAATATGAAGAAGCAGAAACAGCAGCCAAGTCTCTTGAGCTGACTCGTTGCGGGGGAAGTTGTTGCCTCCTGCTGGTCAGGTTTAAGAAGTGCAGCTTCAGCGTGCAGGTACGTTGCCATTGTACTAAGAGATGTAGCATTCTTGTAGCTTTTTCATACAGAAATGTTGTGTATGCATTGAGATTTACATTGTAAAAAAAATAAAGGTGCACTTTTAAACATGTTTTCAAAAGTTTAGTTGGTCAGAGGTTACCAGGAACACACCACTGCAAAAGTCTCTAGTCATGATTAATTTCCTTTTGCTTTTCTTTGTAACCTTTTTAAATATTACAAAGCTTTCTAAAAGTCTTTTAAAGTTCTATTTATTCGTTAGAAATGTTTTTATTAATTCATGAAACACTCGAGACCCAAAACACAACGGAGTATCAATGTATCAGCATATACCTGTGGACTTCCTTGAGTTGAACCTATAAAAAATGCCAACAGAGATATTGACAGAAAAAGCTATTTTAGCACCAACAGGATGAGTCGGAAATAATCTCGTAGTTGCTATCTGTAAACTCAGATAGCAACTACGGCATTAAATTACCTAGTAGGTCCTGTGTTTGCTGGAGTTTCTTTCAACCTTAACTGATATTTTGAGACACAGTCAATATATATTGTATTAAAGGCTGGATTACAGTGATGACAACAGGATGTTGTGTAAATTGTGAAAGGATTAGCAACCCAATGAGGGGTACTGTCAAGTGACACTGTGGCCATCTCTTCCACAAGAGATGGCCAACAGTGAGATTTTTTGTAGCTGCAATAATTCAAAAGCACAACTCTGCTGATTCCTAGCCATGTTAATGTCAACCATGGTCTGAGGATGTAACTGGATCTGAGATGCTACAAAAACATCATCATGTTATCTCTGAATGAGAATATGTCTGAACAAGGTCAGAGTCAGAAAACTTTTCCATTTCCAACCACATCGATGCGTCCTCAACACAATCACATTTACAAGTTGCAGATGACATTAAAGATAGCCAAGATAGAATGACTAAACTTAACCAAAACAAAGTTAAGTTCTGGTTAACCTTATTAACCAAAACAAGGTTAACCAAGTTGCTTCACATCTTGAAAACCACTGAAACTACAGACATCGCAGAATAAAGCAGGTTTCTTCTGCTAAGCAGAATGTGATGTGACTGTTCTACCTGAAAGTAAAATCTACAGGCACATGTGACTGTCTTTTATGACTTTGTAAAACATGCTTTAATTTCAGAAAACCAAAACTTTATTATTCTTTTTATTTTGCAACAGTGGTCTACAAAAAAAACTCTCAGTCATTATTGCAGAGTTTATATAATTAAAATATCCTCATGGTAAGTCCAAGCTGAGGTAAAATGCAAATGAAAATTGCTGTGTTGTTGTGAAGCAGAACGGTGAGACGAGTTGTTCCAGGTAAATGAAAAAACATCTGATTCATTTCTAAAAACATTTCAGCCTTGTTTGGCCGCATAAACATTCCTCAAGTCGAGTATTTCTTCCTCGTTATCAAGAGGACAGACATTTTGTAAAAGAATAAATAAAGAAAGCATCATGTTCACTCTGTTCTGTCCCGGCGTATATTCCTCTCTGAAGAGAAATAGTTGACTGTTAGCTATATATATATATATATATATATATGATCCAATCTGAACAGTTGCCAGTGGGGGACCACACAGTCAGGCAGAGAGGAACAGAGTCAACGGCTTCATCTATTTCTGTCCAGCTGGTTGAGTTTTCTCCAGGTTCCTCAGATCCTACACTGCCTGCTGTCTGTCCTGGGTTGGGTCTGTCTCCTCCGCTTCCCCTCCTCTCTGCTGGTTCCAGTCCCTGAGGCCATCTGGAAGGCTCGTGTCTTCCTCGAAGCTCCCCGTCCCCTCCACAAACTCCTCGTAGGTTGACTTCTCCTGGAATGGCCGAGGACCCAGCAGCTCCACCATGTCTGCTTTGTCTAGCACTTCCTTCTCAAGCAAGCGCTTCCCCACCTGAGGATGACACAGAGGATAAACATAAAATAGCTCAATTCAATAAATCCACCCGCCTGTGGGAATCCAGAAATTTCAGTATGACGACAAAGACAACTTCTGTAAGTCTCTGTGTCAATCCTACCCACAAACGTCTACACCGGGTAGCCAACTATCACATAAACTTGCAGGTCTAATGACAGGCAGCACTGAATACAAACAGAAGATGGGAACATTTAAACCCAGTGGTTCAGCCTCACTTAGAGCTGCTCACTAAGATATTATATTCAAAATCAAACCAGGTAAGAACAAAGTAACACTATCTTTCTAAGCACTGGAACCCCTTTGGTGGAAAAATTCTAAACTTTTCCAACGTCTTTCAACAGCTGCTATTTATGTCAGGGTTTATGTCAGTGTACTATAAGCCTGGCAACCCATCAGGCTAGCAGCAGCAGCAATTAAGAAACACCTAATGGAATTTTGCTTCAGTCGAGCTCATCTTATGAACCACCTGTCAGTCAAATATTCATAATGGTTGTAAAAAGAATCATGAAGGTGCTTCATTGTGACAATGTGATGAAGGCGCAGTGTCAGTAAGAGTATCAGCTTCTTAAAGAGACAGAGGCCCAATTTCAAGGCGTCAAATTGCGAAGTCAAATTTATTCTAAGTCAGAGGTTCCCAAACTGTGGGCCATTGCAGGGAGGGGGCGCGGGAAGCCATTTGGATGGATGAAAAAAAAAAAACATGAACGCTGTATGCACTCAGTTTTTACCTTAGAATGGCCAACTCTCTGTTATTCCTATGTCAATTTGATACAGTAGGGGCTTCCACACTTCCCATATCTGCGTCCTCTGTCACTTTTATCAGCAGTTAAAACTGTTTAATCCGTTGTTAACATGTGGTAACCTGTTTTTCTGAGCCACCTTTAAACACAACATAAATGCTACGACACTCGCACTGGTTTTACACCTGTGAGGGAGACCTGCTGCTGCTGTGCAGAGCTACGCAGGTTTGTTAGAATCATGGCAGCAAACCAGCAAAACGCAAAGAACTTTTCACAGCTTTTCCCCCAAACTAACCGACTGAGTTGAGTAAAGCTGTTGGATGCAGGTAATGTTAGCTAAAAGATGACTAGCTAATGTTAGCTAAAAGATGACTAGCTAATATCAATACATCACTTTAAGCTTAACAAGTAGCCGGTAGGCTACCGATGTTGTTGTCTATGTTCAGCTACGTACATTCATTTTGCCCCCAAAAGAAGTCGATTACCCCCCCGCTCATTCTTAGAGACTCCCTGTCTCTAAGAATTACAAATAGCTGTCTGTTCAACCAGACAGCTATTTGTAATCCATAGGGGGGGCCCAGAAAATGTTTGGAAACCACTGGGGGGGCCCAGGAGAAAAAGTTTGGGAACCACTGTTCTAAGTTATGTTTCAGAATCAGAAGAATTTATTGTCATTGTCAGAAAGACAATGAAATTGCAGTTTCAGTTTGATATATACAGTTAACTGAAGTTAACACAGTAACCTGACAGATATAATATGACACTATGTGCCTAAAAATACAAAATACTACCTCTTTAAACATAGGGAACAACCCTGAACTCCCTCCTGTTCCCTGTGCCACCTGATAAACATCTCACATAAAAGGTCTCACCTTATCCACTTGGTCCCTCTTGTTGGTGATCAGCTGCAGGGTGCGCTCATACGCTCGATCCACCAGTCCTCTAACCTCCTCATCAATGAGCTCAGCTGTCGCCTCGCTGTAAGGCTTCTCCAGGACCATCTCACCCTGCCGGGGCAGGTCAAACGACACCTGCCCCACCTTGTCACTCATCCCAAACTGCACCACCTGAACATCAGCAGAGAGAAGTGTCACAACTCAACAAAGAGTCCCCTTCTTCCATATTACTTGGACCCAGCAAGTGTGCGTGTGTGTGTGTGTGTAGGTGTGTGTATGCATGTGTGTACCTGCGCATAGGCCGACTGTGTGACCTTCTTCAAATCATCCTGAGCTCCGGTGGTTATCCGGCCAAAGAAGACCTGCTCAGCCACACGCCCTCCCAGCATCATGCACATCCTGTCAAACAGCTGCTCTTTGGTGTAGAGGTACTGCTCTCTAGGCAGGTACTGAGCATAACCCAAACCCTTCCCCCGTGGAATGATGGACACCTGAAAACAAGGCAAGGCTCATGTAACTGGACAGTTGCTGCTACTGCAATGTATTTACAATGCAGTAGCAATGTAAATTGCTACTGCAGTACAATATATACATTACATAGTTCTGCATTGTAATGCACACATTTACATTGCAGTACATTGCATTAAATACATTTACTGCAATGTAAATGTATTTATATTGCAGTAGCAGCAACTGTCCAGTTACATGAGGCACTATTAATTGTTTTGTCTTGGAATTGGAATATTGTGAAAATAATCTAGCCATAGACAGACCTACAACACAAAATATGTGTTCTACACCAATGTTTGCAAAACTACACCAGGGATTCATGACAATCCCCTGTGCAAAGTAAAAGCTTTTAATGTGAATTTGAGGCTTTCCTTGTGAAAGACATTCTTCCATATTACAGGAACAAACCAGAACAAACTCTGCTACTATTTTATATCTGCTCCACCAGAGAAAAACTAAACACCCTCTCACCCCAGATATCTTTACCCCTTCGGTGAAAGCACGCTAAAACCTCCAGCTCTACTTCATGGAGAGAACCCACAACTTCCTCCTTCACTGGTTCTGTTCCTGAATACACGTGTGTCCAACTGTTGCTGTCCAGGAGGTCATGGTATGCTTTCATATTTCTAAATAGAAAACTTTATATAATTACTAAAACCTGTTAGCTGATGATCAGGTGCAGCCATTTCCAGCAGTACACCACTTTCTAGTGGACTTGCAAAGCAGAAACTTGGTCAATGTCTTTAAAGAGCATAACAAGGACCAATACCAGCTCCTATTTTTAGAATGAAATTAAGTTTTGGGGTGGTTTATGTTTATTGCTGTCCGTTTATTTGGAAGCCGACAGTTTTAAGAGTTCTTCTCTAACCCATACAAAAATCCTATTCTTTCTAAGACCTAGTGTTCTGTGTACATGTGTGTTGAAACACCAAAGAATACCGTCTTAAATGCAGCAAGTGGTCCATCAGATTTACTGTTAGTAACTTTATAGAAGTAGATTGAATGGTAAATAGACAGGATTTATCCAATATTTTTCTACCCATAGCGTCCATTTGAAGTGCTTTCCAATATTGCTACACAGAGAAACAGATTTTCTAATGACTAGATGAACAGCATCACTCTTGCATTGCTGGATGATGATTCTGCTGGTTTTATTTTCTTTATGGTTAATTATTGAAGTCAGTTTGGTTTCTATAACAGTCTGTGCTTACTCTGAATAGAAATTCATGACAAACTCCTCAGCCTACATTTAATATTGGCATGTAATGTGAAGTTGATTTTGTTGCCATGATGTGATGGTGCCATGTTCAGACTCCATACTTTGAGCAGCGGGTCAGCGTGCTGTAGAAACCACCCCACGATGGCGTGGCCGGCTTCATGGTATGCCACCGTCTTCTTCTCCATCGGCTGCAGGACCTGAGTCTTCTTCTCCAGGCCTGAACACAGGCAGATAATGTGAAACATGAATATAAAATATACTGTATAGTAAATGTTCTTTTCAGTCCATCTGTTAGCCGTTTCTATTTTATGTCATAAGACACAGGATTTTCATTGGCAATGTGAAAAAAAAGCCAGCAACGCAGCTAAAGTTGGTGACTAACCTCCGATGACACGGTCGATCGCCTGCTCAAAGTGTTTTGGGTTGACGGCGGGGCTCAGGTGCCTGGCAGCTATCAAAGCTGCTTCGTTGCACACATTAGCAATGTCAGCACCTGATTCATTGACAAAAAAAATACAAACCAGTATCATAGTCTGGATTGAATATATCAGTTTATTTGTCGATAATGTTGACAAATGCAATTTCTATATAATTGTCTTTAACATTTAGAGATTTACTTCACAGTTATCGCAAAGTACTTCAATTTTATCTGTCGTGAAAAAGCTTAAGGACAACAAAATCGTAGCTTCACATAAATCAAGTAGATGTTACACACCAGTGAATCCTGGTGTGGCAGCTGCCATTTTCCTTGCTAGAGCGTCCTTATCCAGACTGGGATCCAGTTTGATTGGTCGCAGGTGAACTTTGAAGATGGAAGCCCTGCCTTTGATGTCTGGAGGACCTGAGAGGAGGAGGGAAAAAAACATCAGTGATGTGCATCAAGTATTTGTACATGAGCACTATGGTCTTCCAACACATGTCCTCTGAGGCAGACAAGCTGATGTCCACCTTGAATATTTTCAGTGATCTGGTTTTACAGGTCAGCTTTCCATAAAATCCTGATGTTTAACCAGATTCCCACACAAACTGTGAGCTGCAGTAAACATAAAGACTGAGTGTACCAATGTAAATCTGTCTGTCAAAGCGTCCTGGTCTCATCAGAGCGGGGTCCAGGATGTCCGGCCTATTGGTTCCAGCGAGGACCACTACATTAGTAGCTGTGTTAAAACCTGAGAAACAGAATAACAAAATTTAAAAAAAGAGAGAAAAAAATGCAGCAGGCTCTAAAGCAGAATGTGGCTGTACCGTCCATCTCCACCAGCAGCTGGTTTAATGTGTTCTCCTGTTCACTCTGACCCCCAAAGTTTCCTCCTCCTCTCTTCCTCCCCACAGCATCAATCTCATCAATGAAGAGGATGCATGGCGCATTTTTCCTCGCCATGGAAAACATGTCCCTCACCTTCACAGAAGCCGTGTTAGTTCAACTCTCATTTCCTGAGAAGCACTGCACTGGACAGCGGCGGGGCCTATTCCACTCACCCTGGCTGGACCGACCCCGACAAACATCTCCAGGAACTCAGAGCCATTGACTGTGATGAAGGGGACATTGGCCTCTCCTGCTGTGGCTTTGGCCAGCAGAGTCTTTCCTGTGCCAGGAGGTCCAGACAGAATGGCACCCTGCGAAAACACACTCATCAACTGACTGTCACTTGAAGAACGAGGACGGAGGACTTCCCTTCTGCCTTCTGACAGGCCTGGCTGCTCTCACCTTGGGGATCTTGGCTCCCAGGTCCTGGTACTGCTGTGGGTTTTTCAGGAAGTTCACAAACTCCAGAATCTCCAGTTTTGCTTCCTCACAGCCAGCCACATCCTTGAACTTGACATCTATGTTGTCCTTCATCATCTTGGCTGTCGACTCACTCATGCTGAATGGGCTCCTTCCTCCACCAACGCCTCCTCCTATTGGTCCACGCCGCAATGTGAACAGCAGAAAGCCAATCAGCAACAGAGTAGGAATCATGCTCATCAAGAAGGAGCTGTAAGGATACAAGAAAAAAATCTACTGAAATATATTGTAACATTTCTATGCAGCAATATGAAATCTAAGAATAATAATATCGTTCAAGTGACTAAAACATTCAGAGATGGTGCAGAAACGTCAACAGACCTGTTTATTACTCAGCTGATTCACCAATACGCAGAATATAAAGCAACTTTGTTGGAAAGCCGAATTTAATCATGTGGCTTAGCAACCAGCTTATGAATTCGTCTTACACAAAAAGCCCAGGATGAACAAGCTTTTTCTATATTTTTGCATGTGGATGGAATCAGACAAATCTTGAATTTACTTTCACAATAAGTTGTTCCAACCTTTACAATGACCACCAGTGCTGATGTACAGAGTAGGGCTGGGCGATAAATTGATACAATTTATGTATCGATTTGATATGTATTTGATAAATTTACAATTTATCAAACTGAAGATTTAAATTTTGGAAAATCTGGATTTTTTTATTTTTTTTGTACTTCCTGTGATGTTAACCCACCAAGAACAACCATCTTGTCTGACAAAGCGTATTTTACAACTTATATTTATTTTGACTTGAAATTCAGGTCAACTCATGGAAGGAATAACTGAAATAAAAGCCAGTTTTTATAAATATTTCTAGGTGGACATGCTGATGTGAACCGTTACCTCTGCAGCCCAGTGTGCTTCAAACTTAATGAGTCATCATTTTTTTTAATATTGACCAAATAAATTGTGATTCTCATTTTTCCCCCATAGTGAGGATCAAACTCTGTTCTTTGGGTGTTAAAGGGTTAAACTCACCCGTCACTCTCAGAGCTGTAGATGACAGCGGCCCGGTGTGATGGCTCCAGACCCAATTCCATGTGTGCAGCCTCAAGATTCCTCTCAAATGTATCAACGCTGCCGATGTTGAACCACACGTAACTCTGAGGAACACATAAAGGACTGAATGTAACGGTCTGAAACAGAAGCAGGTTAACTAGAGAATGACTGTTCAATGCTAAATCAAAGGGATTGATGATAACTACTTTGATGTATTTGTTTTGCTGTGTTGCAACAACCATTGATAGACCTTAACATCCCCTCACCCCCTCAGCATCCGCTCCTGGTACCAGGATGACTCTGACGAACTGTTTGTTAACCACCTCCAACCGCTCCACCAGGCCTCTGCCCAGGTAGCGGTGCACAAAGTCCTTCCAGCTGATCTCTCGGCCCGTGTCTCGGAAGTAGAAGTAGAGCAGCGCTGAGCTGACTCCAGCAACAGTGAGCATCATGTAGCGGAAATCCTTCTCATCCCAGGGGAAGTCGCCCTGAAAACAGACACATCCAGCACCAAATAAAGATAATGTGAGGTTATTACTGGCACTGGGCAAAAATAAAATAACCCACAAGACACACATTGATTGACATCTTACAGTTTTCCCACTAGATTCCAAAGCAAAACTTCTATTTTTTAAGATGCAGAAGGGAAGACTTGTGCAGGTGCTACTTCATCTGTATAAAATGACCCTCAAGCTACTCTTAACCAACAGGGAGAAACTCTGCAATCATCTGCACCACCACTCAGCAGTTTGCTTATTTTTATAATTTTCTACATTTTATCAAAAGGATCAATCTGCAAAGTTTACAAATATTATCATTTACTGTTGGATCTTCATGGCTTCATTTTTCCTGACAAACCTTCTGCATCCGACTCCACCAGTCTTTCCCTCCACCTCCTCTCTTCCCTCCTCCTGGTCGTCCTCCTCCGCCTCCTGCTGGTGCTCCTCCTTTTCCATCTGAAATGCCGACAAGAAGACTTATTGCACCACTAAGAGGCACTTCTTTCCATGATGATGATTGGCAATACTAAAATATAAGAGCCTACAAATATTTTACTGCAAACTCTACTTTGTGTTATAATATAGCTATATATATATATATATCTTTAAGAAACTTCTACTCTGTAATTCTGCCTTCAGGAAGTCATCATGGCTCCTCTATTAACCCTTTAACAAAATCTTTTCTAGTGTTGCTCTGAGAAGTAGCTCCTATAATGAGCTCAGCAGATGAGCAGTTCTATCAGATGTCTGCCAGTTGCTGCTGGCTAGTCTGAAGGAGCAAAATGGTTGCCATGGGAGATTAAAGAATCACCAAAAGGATCAAACATGCATGAAAGAATTGAGGCGACATTCCAGGTATGTTTTTGATGAGGGAATAACATAACAAAAAGCTCAAAAAAGTAAATTTTACATAACACGATGAGCAATCTGCTCCCGGTTTGTTTCAGTGATTTTTTGACAAGGACCACATATAGGAGTATTAGTAAAAAAAATATGAAAAGATGCTATGTAACAGGCTTTAGCTCTCAAGCTAATTTCCATCTGCAGGCCCTCATTCACACAATTTTACATAAAAAAACATAAAACTATGCAATCTATGCTATTTACAGAAAAGTGTTTTAATAAATATCAATAAGAGACAATTAAAACATAAAAACCTGTTACCCTATAGCCATCCCACACCCTTTTGACATCACCTAATCTTTTAGATTCTAATCTAAAAGAGTCTAAACTTGCTAATTTCATCAAGTTTGACTGAAATTTGCATTTGGATGTATCCAGGAGCTCTATAGAATGGTGGCCTGAAAATAAAATTGTCTTACTTTGGTTGTGGAATGGACAAAGCAGGCTAATGACAGTGAGCCTGTTGTGAGAACTGGTCTCTCAAAGGTCCAAACTCGACACTCAGAAAAATGAGTAGACTCAAAAGTCGGATTTATGCAAGCTATTAAATTCAGTAGTTTTCATAGTAGAAATTGTTTTGCATATAAAAGTAATAAAAAGTTTTACAAAAAGTTTCAAATAAAAATCGAGCAGATGATCATATCTAGCAGCTCTCACCTTTTGGCTCGGTGGAATAGACGCATCGCTTAGCTATCCAGGCTCTTTGACGAGACAAGAAATTAGCTTGACTTTGACTAAAAAAACTACAGTCCTGCAAAAAAAAAAGACAACATCAGAACACAGCAGATACAAGACTCTACCATAAGGAACCACATAGACTCTGATAGAAGCACCTCAAGAGTTTACACAGTTTGAGGAAAGGATATATTTGTTTTGGTTGGGATTTTGCCTTGATTACAGCACTAATCTTGCTGTGCCATTGTTTTAATAACCTTCAGCAACCTTTATTCTAATTTAGAATTGCTTAAATGTTTTCATCCAAAAAAAAAGTTAGAATAAGTTCCAGACTCTGCAGAGGCTAAGCTAAGTCCAAAATATTGTTCGTTGTTCTCCCAGAACAATTCTTTGATGGACTCTAATAACCCTTAATGCCACTGATCAGCAGAGAAGCAAAATGGATGTTAAGTATATTCAGTGAGCTTTGCTCTATGTAGTGATTAATTCACCTTTCTGGCGTTAACCTATTTTAACTGTTAACAGGACAGAAACTATCTCAACTATCCTTGTTTTCTTTTTTTTCTGTTGTTTTTTTATGAAGACTAACCTTTTAACCCTTCTGTGACACAGCTTCTCCATGAGACAGGATCTATCGATAAAGCTGTTTAAATCAACTACTTTATTTTATTTATATAGCGACCAATAAAACTGTCAAACAAATGTGACCTCAATGCTCTTTATAAAAGAGCACTGAGGTTACAACCTTTAAGTTTGTATACAGAACACGGATAAACAGTTTCAAAGTTAGATATATCATCATTTGATTCTAGTAATTAAACAATGTTTTCAAGTTCAGTCTATTATTGAAATGAACTTCAATTATAAGTTCAGTTCATGCTGAACTTATTATTCAGCTGTTTCACAGCATGAGACTGCATCTCTGAGTGGCTGATGTAATGTTTCCACCATGATTCGATCCTAATCACAGCTAACTTGACGTCCTCAAAAACTACATTTAGTTGATATTTTAAGCGGGACCCCATGAAAGGTGGTCTGAGAGCTAAACGGTTATAGAATCTTCATATGTGTTTTTACAATACAACTGACGTTTCTCAAATAAAAAAAAACGTGTTTAATGTAATCTCTAAGTATTGTAACACAACCCACTTCACGTTTGAGCATTCTCTGTATGTTAGATTTTAAACTCTAACTGCTTAAAGGTTGTCTCGGTTTTATAAATGCAGCGGAGTAGCCCTTTAGTCTAGTGCCGTATATGAAGCTGCTAATCGGATGCCGACTTCAGCCTCGTTTTAAAACCTTTGATCAAAACCTGAAAGAGCAAAATCCAGAACAAAGCATCAGTTTCTGATATAATAATCGAGTAGATATGAAATCTAAATCTTAATTGTTGATTAAACACGCAAAGTGAAACTTGAGCTTAAAAAAATACAGCGGAGATACAAATGCTTTTAGATAACCTGCTAAATCTAGCCTCATATTCAATTTAGGAATGTTGTTGTTACGGAACATTATGTTTCGATTAAACTGTGTTACAGTAAAATGTGTCCATTTAACTCCTGAAGTGTCCCTGAAGGGATCGCAGTGGTGTTTACAGCAGTGATGGGAAACAGTCAACAGTTACCTACCCGAACCGCGAGGCTTCCTGAACCCAGTGTGCGACCTCGGGCTCCTCCGGCCCGGCAGAGAGGCAAAACAGCCGCCGAGAGAAGTCTCAGCATCTGAGACATCCTCTCTGTGGCCCCAGAAAAGTTTCTAGCTTTCAGAAATTACAGTATTCTGTTTTGCTACGTTACCTCCAACACTCTAGCGCCAACATGTTGTGCTTACAAGTGAGGTTTGGTAAGAAATGTCAACGGGAGGATGATCGAAGCCCAATAGACTTTCTCTTTCAATGCCTGTGAAAAACTCTTTGCAATCGGTAACAGAGTATTAAATAATATACATATTTGCATCTAAATTATATATAAACTGAAGAATTTTCCCTTAAAAATTCATAGTGTCTACAGATTAATATATTTTAAGCTGGTTTTATGAATTTATTATCACTTTATTACATTCGGGCAGAAGTAAAAGGCAGCCATGGGTCCTCACACTTGCCCGTCCATAGACATCAACATAGACATCAATACGCAGACCCCTCATGGAGCGCTGAGTCGTACGTAACAGTGTCCGCCATCTTCTATGTGGCAGCAGGGCGATCGGAGCTCCGTAATACAGAGCCCTCCAGTGGACATGAGAAATTTTTTTTTCTTTTGCGTTCCCTCGCAATAATCTACTGATCGGTTCATGCGGCATAATTGATACTGTAAGCCTTTTTTACGGTGGCCGCCGTACTTTCTGCTTTAATACAAGCTTATAAGGTTTTTCCATGGACTATTGAGTTATTATCGCGGGGTAATAAGTCATCTGATTGTGTCTCTATTGTGTTCGTAGTCTGAATGGTTTAAAGGGCTGCTTTCTGTGCCGTAACATCTTAGCCTTAACAGACATAAACATGCAGTAAATAAATCGATTTTCAATCAGTTTTTTTGCACCAAAGCGTTAATAATAATAAACACGTTTTATTATTATAAAACACAGCAAACTAATGGTGGTAGAGGGCCGCACTGGGTTAACTCGGGGAATCTTATTTGTCCGTGTATCAATCAACTCCAAACCTCTTCTTTGTTCTGTCACAATTATCGATTTATTTAATTTTGATTATCATGCTCCAAACTTTGTGAGGACTGACCATCCCGCTCACCCGCTTCCTCATGCACACTGAGCCAACAGCCAGTAACCTTCCCATTCATACTTGATGACGTCACTCCCACATCGACACGCCCACCACCAGGTGTCAAAGCAGCTAACGTTTTCATACTGTTATCTAATGAGAGAGAGCTGATGAAAAACCGCTGTTAGAGGAGAAATTAATTAAAAACCAGAGGATTTTGTGAGGAAAGATCAGTCAGGATCAGAGCTAGAGCTGCTGTTTTTCAGTCTCTGTTTCACAGCTCAGCTTCACCATGTCGGTATTTAGCTATAAAGATGCTACGAGTCAGAGCCCAACATGCTGAAAATGTCTTTTTCTGAATGTGAAGGATCATTTCTCTGTTATCCTTGGCTTTAGCCTGTGAACCAGGACGTCTCAGAAGTCACTGAGTTCTCCCAGTGTGACCAGCAGACTAAAGCCCTGCCTGTGGCCAGTGTTCCCATTATATTAAATAAATGTTTTTTTCTTTCACTTTTTGTGTATTTTTAAATACCTCAATCTGAAGTATTAGTGTATTAATACAGCTTATGTAATGAAATAAGAATAATTTACTCTGTTAGAATTATTTTCACTCTTTACTGTCAATAGAAGAGTTGACATACTGTAATACATATCTTTTTCTCTGGAAAAAAGTAAGAAAAATATGTAGCTTAATGTTTTAAAATGACTGATTTATAAATCAAAAGTCATTTCTCAATGTATAAAAAATAAATACAAGAAAGTTATTTGTTTCTTGTCTTGAAACGTTAAATGTACATTAAATTATGGAATTATGTAAATATGTTCTTTAAACACTGTAAAAGTGTGTCTGTTCATCAATGTTAATATAAAAATGATCAGAATCATTTCTATCAAATAAAAACATTGTGCTCTTTATTCAGAAATGCACCAAAACAATTAAATAATCACATCAAAAGTTAGAAACGCTGTCTTTAGTCATTTCTTTGATTGCCAAATATATTAGTGTGTGTGAGAAAATGTGTCAGTGACAGGAATTAACTCAAAATACTTTGTCGAACGGCAATTTCTTAAGTTCGGTCCATTTACCTGTATTAGCTTACTGGCACATATTCCACATTCAATATGGCGGACGCTGTTACGTATCGCAGCAACGGGCCGACCCGCTCCATGAGGCGTGTACGTATTTATGTCTATGTGCCCGCATAGACATAATCATAGACATAGACATAATATAAGAGTAGACCCCGCATTGGCCGCTCCGGCGCAGGAAATACGCAGCAGGGCCGAGCGCAAATCGTGACACCGCACCTACTAATGGCACTTCCGGTGGCAGGTGTGACACCTGCCACAAGTGCCACTGCTTTCGGGACTAGCTGCCAGTGCTGCCACTGCGTTTGGTTGACCTCGGCACCTCGTACTGGCACTTCCGCTGACATCTGCCACAAGTGCCACTGCTTTCGGGACTAG
>NW_006800163.1:221169-221569 GCF_000485575.1 Poecilia formosa | reverse complement strand
TATAACAAAATAGACCTGCAGAAAGAAATTACTAATAAAATATCTTACATATGCATAGTTGTATGGTCTTTTCCTTAGCTTTGATTGTGTATCTCACAATTTTGTAAATTATCATTGTTTTTTAAACTCTGAAAGCTGAGAGGCTTTGTTAATATTCTGTCCTAGAATGCGGTGAGATGTGCCCTTTTTTTTGAGCACCTGCCCCTTTAGTGGTCCCTGCACGGCCCTGGATGGCATAATTGTTTGACAATTCTGCTCAAGCTATTTACTGATCTGTCAGGTTTCCGATATGCGCCCCCCCCAATGACAGACTCGTTCCTACGCCCTTGGTCTTTACCACCTGTGTAAACTTTGCTGGTGAATGTTATAACACTTAATATAAGTTTTATAATATGTGTTA
>NW_006800163.1:217598-221090 GCF_000485575.1 Poecilia formosa | reverse complement strand
ACAATAATATGTCCATCTTACTTGTGAAATGTTGTCTGTCGAGCCCTCACATCATTAGTCCATCGATCCGAATAACAATATCCCTCAGTGCTGAGGCATCTTCTGCTGTTTTGGTTGAGCAAAGTAGGAGGGACGACCGCTCCAAGATGGCCGCCGTATTTCCTGCGCCGGAGCAGCCAATGCGGGGTCTACTCTTATATTATGTCCATAGACCCATTTAGGGCCCATGTAGGGCCTACGTAGGCTGTGGCCCTACATGGGCAAACCCATGTGGGGTCACCGTGGAACCCGCGGACAAACCCATATGGGACCCATATGTCAGCCCTCCTTTCCCCCACATGGGAGCCCACCTAGGCACACTGGCAGGGATGAACTGATAAGTAGATTAATGCGAGAGAACGCAAAACCTTTTGCGAGGTAACACAAAAGAGAAAAAGTCCCCATGTCGCCTGGAGGGCTCAGTAAAAGTGGAATAATTTCATTGATTTGGTATTGAATCATCTACATCTAAAATCTTTGTTAGTTTGGTGTTTGAAAAAAGGGAAATGTCCTGGGTGTTATTTTAGTTACACCCACAGTACGGCTCCCTTAGATAAAATATACAGGATGATACGGTTCTGATGTAAAAAGTCAGTTCATGTGATGTGAAGTTCTCAATAAAGCAGCTTAAACTGGATGGAGCTGTGGGAGAGAGCAGAAGGCAGGCTGAGAGAACCAAACACATCAAATAGCCTAAATAAATTAGCATAATAATGGAACAAAAAAGTAGAAAAGCAAACAGAAATACCAAAGCAGCCTGGTGTGCTGACATAAACTGAATTACATTGAATTTAATTCTGTCAGAATTTATCTGGTTTTAGATTAAACATAATAATTTGTCTTATTTTTGTTTGGTACTTTGTTTTTTGAATCTGACACCGACTGGGCTCCAGAAAATAAAATGGCAGCAATATTTGTCACGCTAAAACTTGATCTCTCAGATTAAAAATCATGAAGTTATACTTTTGGAGTAGCCAGTAGTTCCTCCTTATCACACATTTTTTTAATCAGGCTTCTTTCATTATGTTTCCACAGCTGCATACAGGGCCAAATAATACTTTCTGGGTTTAAGAGTCACTGAGCAAATTTTATGGTTTTATGACTGGGAAAATTACTTGCATCATGTTTTTCAGGAAATTAGTAGAGCATGAAGACAACATACTCATAAAAATAACATTTTCACAAATGGGGATGTATGTATATTGTATGTAAATGTATTTTATATGAAAAAATGCTTAATATGTGTTTACATTTTTTGATAGAAGTCACTTTTTACATGTTTTGTCATCAAAAATAAGAGGTTGTCTTTAGTAGCCTGGACCCAACAGCTGCTGCCTAAACATGTCATAATTAGAAAATGTTTAGTCAAACTACAAAACAAGAGACTGGGAAATCTGATACTGGAAACGCATGACTGAGGGTCTCACTGATAACACGAGCAGCAGCAACATAGAGAGGAAAAGTGAGTGACGATCCAAAGCAAAGAGCAACCCTTAGTAATGATATAAAGAAGGAACAGTGAGACATCAAACCCATTTAAATGGTTTCTTAAGAATTTTTGCTTATATTTTAGGCACACCAACTCTGGTGTAAGCAGTTTAATTTGAGTTAGAACAGACAAAAAGGTAAAGATCTTGACTGGCACATTTCAGCCCCCAAAACTGTAATAATTTCTATGTTTACAATGAGCATAGAAACTGAGAAGACTTTTGTATAGAAAACTGAACTGTGAAATTATTTTTACTTCAGAGAAAAAAGAAAACCAGACATTATCATGCACACTTTAATATTTGCTTGGTGATGTTTAAATTACATCAGACTTTATCAGTGGGCAGATTTGAAAAGTCTTAATCAACAAGTGGATCCTACCTTGCTGACTGGGGGAAATCTGCACTTTTAGACTGGTTATAATGATTCATGAGACTCAGGACAACCTTTGATACCAAGACTGTTTGCTATGTATGCTTTGTGTCTGCAAGCAGCAGGCGAGAGGTAATTCATTACACCAATGGTGTGATGTCTTTTGGGATCAGATAGAAATTGCTGCTGCAGAGAGGAAGTTTGCTCAGCAGGTAAGACTTCTGTTACAGCCCATAACATTTTGAATTTCTAAATGTTTATTTTAGCTTAAACCTTATAGTCACTGGAATGTCCAGAAATAATACTATGTCAGAGGTTTGCTAATGTCCCATTAATAAGTAGTGAAGATGAACATGCATTTAACTTCTGTTTGATTTTTGTCTGAGGTTGCATTTTTAGCTAACTCTGCTGCTTTTTTGATGTTAATGTCCAAACTTATGTTCAGATGCCAATAACACCTGAGAATCCAAATTTTTAACCATTGTTAATTGTATCAATTTCAACAAATTAGGAGATCTGCAAATTCACTTAAATAAATATTCTCTTAGAAAGATTCTTTTGAAATTTTTCAATGATATCAGTATGGACTGTGGAAAAACCACAGTGCTGGACCGGCACTGCTGGTACAGTTGGACTTTAAGTGCAGGATTTGACACTGCAAACTCCATGAAAAATTATTAAAGTGACCGGAGAAAGATACAGGACTTGACTTGTTCTGATCTTACCTGAAGAACAGAGACTTCTTTGTGTCAGTAGGTCAGGCCCGGCCCAAGCTGTCATGGGGCCCTAAGTGAAATTTGGTTTCGGGGCCCTCTAGTTTTGCTGATATTGTAGACTGGCTGCAATCAACAGTCAGACTGTTAGATCATTCAAAAACCTGCTAAACTTATTGCATCTCTGACAGTGATGTTTGCATTATATCCAATATGAACGTATAATGTGTTGGCCCATTTATCGGCGCCGATTTCCTTAACTTTGGGGGATGGGTGATCGGCCAATGCTTACATGTGAAGTTGATGTTATCCACCTCAGCAAAGGTTTATAAATCAGCTTCTGTCCTCTTCTGCTCTACAGTGAGAAGTTTAACTGACAGACCGGCCCACCACGTCTGCACATTTCCAGTTACAATATTCACCCCACTGTTGCCAACTCAGTGATTTTCTTGCTACATTTAGCAACATTTCAGACAAAAATAAATTGGTATCGAGAAAAATCTAAATTGACAGGTAAAGCTTTTTAAAGATCGGTTATCCGCGATCGGCCAGAAAATTTAAATTGGTGCAGCCCTACACACAGTCATGACATTCTATGATTAAATTAATTTCTGTTAGGTGTAATTACAATAATTTATACCAGGAGAGTCTTTCTCACCTGAGAATGTGGTCTGGTACTGAGCTAATTCTGAGCCTTCAAACAATTTTAATTGGAGAAGTTTCACATAACTTATAAATTGATGTAAAAAAAATACTGTTTGTTTTAGACATACATTTTTATGCTCAGCAGCAAACTAATATATATTGCCAACTACAGCTTAGTTGGCAATATATCAGTGATTCTTGAGAATAGGGACAAAATGGGTTTTAATTTTCCCAT
>NW_006800163.1:214824-216198 GCF_000485575.1 Poecilia formosa | reverse complement strand
TGTTTGGTTTCAGTTTACGAACCCACATGCACGAACAAAATCAGCAGACGCGTGTACAAACAACAATAAAGTTTATTTGAAGGGGGGGGAAAGCTGTAGGAGAAAAACACGGAGCAGGAGTCTGGAATGGATAACCAGTTCAGCCACTGTCAACGAGAGGAAGCGGTTAGTAATCAGCGAATCCAGGGGGGTGGATGAAGGGATATACTGAGGGGAGAGGCTTACTAGGAGCAGAGAAGGATCCAGGGGCGGCTTGGAGAGGCGATGAACTGTTGGTGGGTGGACAGTTAAGTCTTGCTGGCGGCTGACAGCGGTCCGGGATAAAACCACGGGAAACTCTTTCTCGAGGAACTCCGGAGGAATCCAGGTAAACCTGACAAGAGGAAAAACACAGGACGCGATTATCTCGGGGAAAATGCTCAGAGGGCCGTTCTCTGGAACGATTTGTTACCGAGGTAAACAAACACTCAGGCAAAGAAGTGTCAGCTCGCCGCTTCTTAAATATCCACAGCATCTGTCAGATAATGCGCCACAGGTGTGTCTATGGGTTCGACCACGCGCTTCTCCAGGGGCTCTGCTCCTAGGCGGCATCTGGTGGAGGAAGTGGGAAGCAGCAGGCTTCCAAACAACAACAACAAAAAAGAAAAGACAAAACAAAACAAACCACCGATCCTGACAAGAAATATACAGAGCCATCCATGAAAATCAACTCATTTAAAGTTAAAACTCAGTTTCACACAAAAATAAACATTGTAGCATAAATGTTTGGCTGTTGAACTGGACCGTTCCAGGTCGCTAAGTTTCTAATAGTAGCTCCACAAATCTTTCTGATAAATATTACATTACCAAGAAAAACATACCTTTATCTTGTCTTTATTCTATTCTCTCTTCTTTCATTTTCTTCCTCTTTCTTTTCTCTCTCCCTTAAGGATAAGTCCTTTTTTGCGACATTGTTTTGCTAACTTATCTTCCACCGGAGCTTTGGATGCGCTCTGCTCATTGCAGCACGACACCGTGTAGTGCGGTACGTACCGCGGCCACCGGGGGACCCCCAAGAGCAACTTATTTTTTAATCTTTATTTTTGTCCATATAAAAAAGACTTGTACATACATTATCAAATATATATTATCCATCCATTTTCTTTAGACCCTTGTCTAAAGAAAATCATTACTATCATTACTAAAACAAAAAAAAAATCAGTTCCACTTAGGGGGCCCCCTAGTGGCCCTGGGGACCTAAGCGGCCGCTTAGTTCGCTTATGCCTCGGGCTGGCCTTGTAGTAGGTAACCTTTCATCTGAGCTGGCAGAAGTCCCATGAATATGATAGTAATCCTCCGATTATAATAAGTAATGTGATTAGTTACCTCAACTAT
>NW_006800163.1:212523-214644 GCF_000485575.1 Poecilia formosa | reverse complement strand
CAATATGAACGTATAATGTGTTGGCCCATTTATCGGCGCCGATTTCCTTAACTTTGGGGGATGGGTGATCGGCCAATGCTTACATGTGAAGTTGATGTTATCCACCTCAGCAAAGGTTTATAAATCAGCTTCTGTCCTCTTCTGCTCTACAGTGAGAAGTTTAACTGACAGACCGGCCCACCACGTCTGCACTTTTTCAGTTAACAATACTCACCCCACTGTTGCCAACTCAGTGATTTTCTTGCTACATTTAGCAACATTTCAGACAAAAATAAATTGGTATCGAGAAAAATCTAAATTGACAGGTAAAGCTTTTTAAAGATCGGTTATCCGCGATCGGCCAGAAAATTTAAATTGGTGCAGCCCTACACACAGTCATGACATTCTATGATTAAATTAATTTCTGTTAGGTGTAATTACAATAATTTATACCAGGAGAGTCTTTCTCACCTGAGAATGTGGTCTGGTACTGAGCTAATTCTGAGCCTTCAAACAATTTTAATTGGGGAAGTTTCACATAACTTATAAATTGATGTAAAAAAAATACTGTTTGTTTTAGACATACATTTTTATGCTCAGCAGCAAACTAATATATATTGCCAACTACAGCTTAGTTGGCAATATATCAGTGATTCTTGAGAATAGGGACAAAATGGGTTTTAATTTTCCCATATTTTTTTTTATTTCTCAACCTTATGTATGCACATATGACAAATAATGTTTAGGAAATGTAAAGATGCTATGGTGCAGGCTCCCAGTTGCAACGTTTTTTTTTAAAATTACATTTTTAATCGACCTGACCTAGAACGTTGTCATCACCATCTGACAAAAATAAATAAAAACTAATTTTTAATGACCCTATTAGTGATATTTTTTTTACTCATTTTACAGATAAATGCTTCTCAAGAAACAAAATAAATTTTATTTAAAACCAAAAACAACAAAAAGGCCATCTGATGGAGTTGACAGTGCATGACGGAGTTGACACAGAACTGAAGGTGGTGACAAACTAGTGAATAAAATGAAAAACTTGGTACATGTGAAGTAATGCAATTCATGTAAAATACATTAAAATGAATTAATTGCACATTTAAGTGAGATTTGACAACAATTTCACTGAGTCAGAAAAACTCTGATGGAGTTGACATCTGACGGAGTTGGAAAAAAAGCCAAACTACCTCAATTTATATGATGTTATTCTGAAGGAGGCCATTTGTAGCTCATCAGGTCCATGAAATCTTTACAGTATACCAAAATTAAGCTTTTATTTCACAAAATTTCAAAGTTTTGTAAATTGTCAGTTATGGTGTTGACACATCATGGTTGTGACAAGCAACTTAGGAATAAAACAGAAGAAAAAACTAAAGAATAACATAAGCTAACCAGAGCTAACTAGCCCTCTTAGCAAAGGAAGAGAAAGGAAGAGGTCATGGGGTCCTCAGAAGTTCTGGTGCCCCCCAATAATGCCTGATTTTTTTACATTCTTTTCATTTCTGACAGTGTTGACAAAAACTAGGGACAAATTTAAATGGAATTGGAAAATATATAAACATGATTTTTAATTCAATTTGATACTTTTATATTTATTTATATGACTACTTATACTTAATTGTCACAATATATAATTTTAGTATTTATTTAATTATTTTAAACTATTATGTATTGAGTTCTGCTTCTGGACAAGGGCTTTTACATGCACAACTACAATGTTTAAAATAAAATATTCAGCAAACACCAGGAAAATATACATTGTTGTGCTCACATGACCCAGGTTAGTTGAGTCAGATATTTGAAAAAAAAAAATATTTTGTGTATATTTTATTCAAATTTTGTGCTTTTATCCATAGGACCCGTTTTGTCCCTATTCTCAAGAATCACTGATATTATTGCCAACTAATAATTGACATTAATATCATTGGTATTAATGTAGTTGGCATGTAGCCTTATGTAAAAACATTTTGCTAGACAATGTCAAACATTGAGAAGTTTTAATTATCAAACTCGGCGTTTTGAAGCCAAAAATACCTCAGAAATGTCATGTTTGGTTCCAGTTTACGAACCCACATGCACGAACACAACCAGGAGACGCGTGTACAAACAACAATAAAGTTTATTTGAAGG
>NW_006800163.1:200056-210956 GCF_000485575.1 Poecilia formosa | reverse complement strand
ATATGATAGTAATCCTCCGATTATAATAAGTAATGTGATTAGTTACCTCAACTATCTATTTGATACACAGCTCTACACATTACAATCCCACCAGGTGACTCCAAACCCATCCAAGCTCTGAACAAAGAACAAACCAACACATGCATGTGCCATAGCTTTCTTCAGCTGAACAGAAACAAAACAGAAATTTTTATCTTTGGACGATCTAGAGTCAGCGTACAGCTTCAATTATTACTGATAGAAACTAGAGATCAGGCTGAAGTTTAGGTCAAGCTTTCTAGGATTAAAGGACTAATGGCTCAGCAAGATCTAGAGATACTTATCCATGCGTTTATCTTACTGCAACAGTGTCTTCACAGGTCAATCCTCAGAACACTGCTGCTGGTGTTCTGACTAAAACCAAAATGAACTGACCTGGGCACATGTTTCCATCAGAACATGGCAGGAGCAGAGTCCAGCCCTCTGACCACTTACGTGGTGAACACAAGTGATGGAGTCCCAGGCGCCAAGATCGCCCTGAGCTTGCATCGACTTGACACCAACCTGATGATTTGGACTATGATCGGTGTTGGGTAGGATTTTATTGTGTTTATCTCTTTGAAAATTAGTTTAATTTAAGACTTTCTTTTGTTGCTCCATTTAATTCAAAGCAGTTGTATTGTTTGAACTACATTTGGTGTTAGAAATGTCATATTATTGATTTTACTTAAGATTTCCATCTCATCTTTCAGGACAACAAATGAAGATGGCTGCTGCCCAGGACTGATCAGTCAGGAAGCTTTCATCCCTGGCATGTACAAGCTGCGTTTTGAGACTGGTTTATATTGGGAGAGACTGGGAAAGACATCATTCTACCCTTATGTAGAGGTGAGATCCAATGAGATTCACATTACTCACTTGTAATTCTTAATAATTCTCACTTGTAATTCTTCCTTTATATATATATATATATATATATATATATATATATATATATATTTACAACTGGCATTGAAATTAAAGTTTACAATGATAAAGCTGTTAAAAAACTGAAAATAGAATTTGGTCTTGTCTGTAAAATTGCTTTAAACAAACAAAAATAAAATACTAATTTCAATCTAGATTTAAAAAAAAAGAGCAGACCTTTTGATTTCAGGAAGTTGATTCCAGACCAGAGGAGTATTGAAACTAAATGTTGCATCCTGTTGCTTTGTTCTGAGCCTGGCAGCATTGATGGCTTATTAACTCAATGCTGGGTTTTAGGGTTTACTCTAAAATTTATATAGGCCCGATACCTATCCCTTCACAAACAGGAAGACCATGTTCTGGAGCTGGTCAGCAGTCTGGTAGCAGCATTTTGGATGAGCTACTGTGGTATAAATTTTGTATTTTTATATTTAATGGGAAAATAAGTATTGAACTCCCTGTGTGCGGTTCTGTCTGTAGAATGAATTGCCTCAACCCAGACAATGACACTCTGACCTTTCAACATGTGATAGATAACTTCATCAAGGGGACATGGTAAGGTCACAGTATGCTGGGAGGAAATTACTCATGGAGCTGTTTAACCTCTGTTGGTTGTGAAACCAGATAGGATTGATATTTAATAAAAGAGGTTCTGAGTTTTCAGTGTTTTATATTGATGAGCACTGAGGATTCTGTGACTTTGTGAGTGTGGTTAGAAAAATGTTAAAAGAATGTTTAAATCCTGAACTATTCAGAGACTGGGGATATGACCAACTCCTTGCTGCCAAAAGCTAAGGACTCAGAAGAACTATCACAACCGTCTCGGTTGAAAAAACTATTGCCTAAAGCTTTTTGTTTTTTAACAGAGACCAAAACAATAATAAAAAATTAAGCCTGAGTGGTGTTTTCCTTCCTTCCTTCCTTTCTTTCTTTTTTCTTTCTTTCTGTCTTTTGGCATAGGGCCTGAGAAAATTTGCCCAATTGATTTGAAGAATTAGTAATTCAGGAATTAGTAATCTAGTAGTAATTCAGGAGTAAAACAGACGACATTTCTCTAAAGATGGGCAGCATAACAAGGCAGCCTGTTTGGGATGTTTAAGACAAAATCAATTTGCCAAAGATTTATAATAAAACAATTTCAAAAACGGAGCTGCATTAAAGACTCTAACAGCACTGGAGAGCACGGTAACCAGAGTGAAGCCATGTTAAGCTTGTCCAGTCTTCTGGATGTGTGTGTGTCTAAGTGTGTTCAGGAGCGACAGGCAGTCAACAGTCATAAAACAGGCCTGGGCAGTATTGTTGTTTTTGCTCTTGATGTCACAAACATGATTGTTTAGCCACTTTTAAACCTCTGATTATAGTTGTGTTGTGAGTGAAGCTAAAGTTCTGTTTTTGCCTCCCATGTTCAGCTTGTCTTAAGACTTTAATTGAACTTCTACCTCAGTATTTTTCTTCATTGTAACTTTTATTACTACCACACAAAACATTGATCTGTACTAAGCTGAGGTGGATAGAGTACCCAAAAATATCTGAAGTAAGAGTAGCAATACTCCAACATATTCTTACTCAAGTAAAAGCAAAAAGTAGTCAACCAGGTAATTACTAATATAGAGTAAAAAGGTATTTGGAAAGGTGACTCAAGCACTCAGTAATGGATGAAAACATCAATCATTTGATATTTAAAAATGACATCATCAAACGGATAAACCTACTGTTTGCACAAAGCTCCTCTTTGGAGATGGCGTTCAGCTTCAGCCTCACAGAGCAGCCCTCCTCCACGCTTTGCACACTCAGCTCCTTCAGACTAGCAGCAGCAGCACTTAGCAAACACCTGGTGCAACTGTGAATCTGCTTAGCTCGGTTTGTAGACAGCATAATAAAGCAGCATTGTTGTGATGACGTTCCAAAGGCAGTCATCAATGATGACTGTAATGGAAGCTTCTTAAAGAGACAGAGCATCTTTACATTAACTGAAGGTAGTAGCATAGTTACATGACTGTGCTATGAAATGGCACAATGTGACTGGAAAATACATAATACCCTTTAAGAACTAGGTCAATATGAGAAGGTTTGTTTGTACAGAGCTGACTAAGTGGTCTTATAATTCATCGATTCTTCCTCTACTTTTGTTGTTTCTGTTTTGTTTGTTTTTTTGTTTTTTTTTTCAGACTGTGTTCACCATCCAGAACCCAGCACAGAAGTTTAATCTCCCTCTGCTGATGAGCCCCTTCTCCTACAGCACCCACAGAGGGAACTGAAGCTCTAACAATGGCAGACAGCCTTCTCTGCTGTCAAATTTGTATTTTAGCGATATCGTGTCTTGCTACATTCAGGTTTTTCTGTCCCCCGAAATCCCCGCCTCTTTGTTGTTGTCGTTTTGTTTGGCAAATCCGGATGTAAGCACAAAATACAGTGTGCACAGTTATGAATCAACCGTGTAACAGATTATGCTTCAGCTTTGTTTACTAAAAGAGAAGAGCTACAGGATCTGAGATCATTTGCATTGGAGAATTTAAAATCCTCAAAGGGCTTGAGGAACCTTCTGCAACCTGTTTCCTAGAAAACGACAGAAATGAGGTACAGCTGAGACAGAAAATCAAGTCAGTTTAAGGCTTGCAGCATGTAGAACCCAGGTGTTGCTCCAACATGCATGGAGGCAATGTTTTCTTTTCTTTCTATTTTATTTCCTCCCTGTATGGTAATTATATGCTGATCTTCTTATAGATACAAGCATAGTTACATAGCTGGAATTGACTTTTTGAATAAATTCTTTCTTTCGTTTTTTTTTTATTAGGAAATTATCAGTTTTGGTAGTTTTTGTTTGGCAAATATCCAAGTGCTTATCTCCAGCAGAGACAAACAACCACGCACACACACATTCAATTTGGAGAGGCCAATCAACACAGTTCTGACACACATGAAACACAAGTGAGGTATGGCAGGCAGAGGGCTTTGAGTTATAACACAGACACTCAGGCGTCAAAAGGACTGAGAGCCACCTCATGTGTCCAGAAGCAGACCTACAGACACTGCCCTCTAGTGGAGAGCAGCAGCTTCTGAGCTTCACCGATCCCTCTGGTGGAGACCTAAGGTAAGGTAGAGAAACACCAACCACACAGACAACCTCGCAGACTCCACTCACTGCCTTGCCTTCCCATACTGCCCATACTGTGGCAGTATGGGAACTATGGCAGTATGGGAACATATATTAACTGACACTTTTGATTACTATTATAATTATATTATTGATTTTGTGTTTGCAGCTCATCCAATTTTCTTAAGTTGAGAATATTTTTGTATATAACTTAGTTATTTGTTTGGGCTGGCATTTGTTCTGATTCCTAATTTTAAGCAGCTATTTGATATATTTTGTTGAATTATTACATTGGGACATGCCTATTCTATTTTCCTCTGTTTGGTTTGGTGGTTTGTAACTCCTCTAGTTGTGTTATTTCCTTTCCAGTTGCAGAGGGCTGTTGGTGGTGCTGGTGGTTTCATGGAGGTGGCGTCCTCTTCTGATTGCTGAGCTTCCTGAGTTTTGCATTGTTTCACCAAGTGTCTGCATGTCTTAGGGCTGTTATTTTGTTTTACTATGTTTGCTCTTCTGCTATGGTAACCTCAGCTCCCGATTAGATTTATTTCCCTCACTCTTTTTTAGTAGGAATGTTTTTAGGTATATTTTTAAATATGATAAATTATTCATAAACTTTAAATTTCATGTCAGATGTCATACATATATAACTTAAGTACCTTAAAGGGGTAACATCCTCTGGGTGAAATTTCTAGGATGCTGTCAGTGAGCTGCTTCTTTTTGGGGCATGTTGAATATTATTCATGAGCCTAACCTTGTGACTCTACACTACAAAGGCAACAACAACACAATGCAAGCGATTGTCCACTGTCACTACATGCTCATTCAGGAAGAGGGAATCCTGCAATCTGCTGGGTTTCCTCAGGGAGAATAGAAACCCAGCTTTATTTAAAGGGCCGGTATCAGGTAAAATTGACTTTTTTGAAGTTTACATCATGTCATAATGTTATTCCCTCATTATAAACATACCTGGAATGTTGTCTTGACTCTTTTATGCATGTTTGAGAAATCCTTTCATCTCCACGGCAACCATTCAGCTGTGCAAAAGGCCTAGACAGACCTAGCCCTGCCTCCAAGGCGCAGCTCCTCCTCAAAGTTGCAGCTTCTAGGTTTCCAGGTTTCCGCCTCACAGAGCAGACCTTCCCCACTATCCACCCATTCAGCTCCTTCAGACTAGCCAGCAGCAATTAGCAAACACCTTGTAGAACTGTTAATCAGTTTCAGGAAGAATAGGAGTTTTTAAAAAGACACAGGTCCAATTTCAAAGCATTAAATCACGTAGTAAAGTTTCTTTTAAGTCATATTTTATATATATTGTATTTTTATAACAACTGAAGTTCTCATAGTTAGTTGATTTTACTATTAAGTTGAATTTGTGTGTATAACATTTTTGTTGTTATTTATAAGTACTTTGAGTCAATATTTGATAAGAATTGGCACTATATAAATAAACTGCATTTAATCTTTGATGTTTTTAAGCTGGGCTGCACAGTGGCGCAGTTGGTAGAGCTGTTGCCTTGCAGCAAGAATGCTCTGGGTTTGATTCAGGCCTGGGGTCTTTTTGCATGGAGTTTGCATGTTGGGTTCTCTCTGGGTACTCCAGCTTCCTCCCACAGTTCAAAAACATGACTGTCAGGTTAATTGGTTTCTCTAAATTGTCCCTATTTAGAGAATAGGGACAATTCATGTGCATGGTTGTTTGTCCTGTCTGTCTCTGTGTTGCCCTGCGACAGACTGGCGACCTGTCCAGAGTGTACCCTGCCTCTCGCCCGGAACGTTAGCTGAAGATAGGCACCAGCAACCCTCCAATAAGGGACAAGTGCAGAGGTGTACAGAAAATGGATGGATGTTTTAATCTACTTGTTAACATCCATCCATTAATGTCACATTCAGGAGCTGAGAAGCGTTTTCCTGCCTTCCTGTCTGTGTTTGGGAGGTATGATGAGGGTTTCAGTCTTTACCATCCCTGTGTGTGTTCCTAACAGCCACACTCCTTTAACTGTGTGTACTGCACTGCTTCAGCATCTGCCTCTTTAGCTAGCCTGCATCCTGCATTCTGTGTGATGTGGTAGATTCTGACCTCTTGCTTTGGTGCTCTGGCTGAAGAGAGCACTGAAAAGTAAATCTACTTTTCTCTACTATCTAACTTTCTCTAGCCATTTCCAGGATTTCTCAGTAGCAGCGCTTTTTGTTTTTGTAAAAGATCTGTTAATCTATTTTTTTATGACTTTGGCCCAAGACACCAATTTGGGGTGAGGGTGTTGGGTGGAGTGTTGACTGAAGGGTAGTAACCTCTGCCTGAGCCTTCAGTCTCTACTCTGTTATTAGGAGCCCATTATATACTCGACTGCTGGGCAGCGGGTTCAGGATTTGAAAATTAAAGTGAAGCTGCAGTGATTAGAGTACAAGAGCAGGAAAGTGAAACTTAAATAGTCAGCTTTGTAACTGCTTTGTTTGGCTAGTGATGATTAAAAGGCACCACAAGCAGTTGACTTTTCCTTCTAATTTAGGCTAATTTAGGCTAAGACTAATTGAGGGGACAATGATGAATCTAAAAAAGCAGCCAAGCGTGTTCCAGATGTGGTCGCCTCAGTCCTCTTCATTCTCCTCCCAGCTAGGAAGTTTTGGACAGCGAGGTGGGTAGAGGCGGAGGAGGCGGAGGAGGGGCTGTCAGTCCAGGGAGGAGAAATTTGGCATCATCACTAGAACAAAGTTTGGCAGTTTGGGAGAAACTCTGCAGGAGCCGGACGCACAGAGCTGATCTGCAGATCCCTGAGTTCATCAAGATCCGGATCCAGTTTATGAGTGTGATGATGGAGTTTGTGTTGAATATGAAGGTCGTTCAGGTCATGGTTCTAATGATGAGTCTTCATCACTTCGGGCTGGTTTCTGCTCAGGTGAGTAAAAAAGACTTCCAAACAGGCGACTACTTCTTTGATTTCTCATTTAACCTCTTCAGAGTTCTTTCTTCAACTGCCATGTTGGATGCTGATAATTCTTTTTGGAAGAATTGTTTCATTGTTTCTTAGACGTAGATCTAAGTCAAACTGATTTGAATTGAAGCCAAACTGACTGATGACAGGTTACTGGAAGTTGCTGGTTTGAGTGCAGTTCTGTTCACATTTGAATGAGCAAAACACTGAGTGTGAAGTACGACTAGAAAAATTCTAAATAACTTAGTCGATTTACCAATAATCTACTGTGAGATCAGACATGAGTAAAGTGTGTTCAAATGAACAACTGTTGCATTTCCATTGTAAAAAGTACGTCTTCAAGCAGCAGGGGGTCATCTGCGTTTAGAGCAGCCCGCCATACACAGCTCAGCTCCTCTCTGCTTCATCTTCACTCCCACAACCAGCAGAGAAGAATCCCAGCAGATGTCAGACCCAGAGGTTCATGGCTGCAGGGTTTCAGTGTTTCACCTGCCAGGATGATGTCTGCTACTATTTACACCCAGATGTTACTGTAGCTCTGAAAACCTCACCTTTATGTAACAACCTCCTACCTGCATCATGTTGGAGATAAAGAGCCAGCAGTGTGAGATAGCCCTTTGTCTGCAAAAAGAATAACACACACATTTCTAGAACTAGAGTTCTGATCCTGGGTACAATTTTACCTTTGAGAAATATGTTTTCTGAATATTGATACACTCGATGCACATGTTTTTCATCTGCTGTGGTTTTGAACACTAAATCTACTTAAGTAAAACAAGTCAGTTCTCTAACAAATATCTCTATCTATAAAACCTATAGTCTGTTTCATAAACCCAATGTGGTCAAAAGCTAGTTGACAATATTTTCGAAAAATTCCTAAAGGCTCTCTCCATAATTTTTTTCAAATAGTTTGAGTCTTTACTTCCTGTTACAAGTTCAGTCGAACTCATTTCTGCTTTTTGCATCAGAATATGACTAAAGCTATTGTTGATGGAAGACCAGATTTAATCTTCACTCTTATGCAATGATTATTTCATTTAAATCCAATTTTTAAATATTACGTGAAATATTTTATTCAATATATTATGTGATTTCTGACAATATTTATCTTGACATGAATTTATGATCATGAGAATAAGTTAATTTATCTCCCCCTCTCATTGGACTCTCTGGTGTTTAATTTCCTTCATGATGCTCCAAACATTTTCATATACACACATTTATGGAAGGCAACGAAGGCAAAGCAAATCACACACTTTATAGGCATGAAGCTACACTTCTGGAAGTTATGTAGATTGAAATCTATCATTATCCTAGCAAAATAATTTTTACAGCACTTTTTAATCATACTCACTACTGAAGAGCTACATTCATCCAAATATATTGACATACTATAAAAAGTGTATTTGGGCTGTAGTTCATGTTATGGACTTATTTACATTAATCTCACTTAATTCTTTTGGGTTGATAGCTTACATTTTTTGTGTTGAATTAACTTAAATGTTACTTATTTTTAACCTAAAGGAACTTTTACTTTGACTTTACTTGAAACAATTAAGTTCAATGTTGTGTTCGTATCCTGACATCTGACGTCATGACACAAGCTTCACCAGAGACAGGTCCTATACCAATCAGGGTGTTGTGTTGGTGCAGGGGTAGAGCACAACTCATTATTAGTTTACTTCTTTATTTGAAATAAACTAAATGATTTCAGTAAGACCGATTTAAATTTGCCGAGTTAAACCAATTTAATAGATTAAGTTGGATAAACTTAATTGGATTACTTGTTACCGAAGAAATTCAATTAAGTTGGTTCAATTATTTTCTTTTCTCAGTGCACATTCATACCACTGATTGGTAGGGAACATGGAATCAGGTTGTGTGCGTGCGTGCGTGCGTGCGTGCGTGCGTGCGTGCGTGCGTGCGTGCATGCGTGCGTGTGCGTGTGTGTATGTGTGCGTGTGTGTGTGAGGAAATTTTGTTTGGAGGACAGATACTGAGCCACAGTCACTCCACAGTAATATTCACCTTTCCATCAGTGGTTTGCCTTCACATATCTGCATATGAGCCAGGGCTAATAATCCACACAGTCACACACACTAACTTTTACATCCATTCACTAAGAACAGCCTACATGCTGATTGGCTATTAGAACCAGATGTTTGTTTCTCCAAAGTGTTCAAATGAGTCTTCATTCAATCTGAGATAAAACTGTGTACAGAGAACTTCAAAGAATTTCTAAAGTGGTGACACTTTAGAATTTTTTTATATTTTATTAACATTTCTGGATGTGCATACATGCTGGCTGATAAGGGCTTTTACAGATTCCCTGTAGCTTTCTTACTTCTGAGTAGAGTTTGTCCTCTGAAGTGTCTTTATCCTGTCCACAGGAGTGTCCATCCACCCATGATCTACTGAACTCCCTGCGGCAGGTAGAGAAAATGTTAGCGCTACATGAGACATCGTACCAGCAAGGCCTGCGTTCCCTCAGGAAGAAGATAAATGCCCTGCACAACAGCACCATGGCCTTCTTTAAAATGGGTAAAAATGCAGGAAGAAGCTACAGGAGACGTGGTCTCTCTTATCATCTGTTCACCAGACATTCAAAAGACGTAAACAATGACAAAAAAACCAAACAATTTCCTCCAACAGTTTGTACCAACATCCAAAAGAGCTGAGGTGATTCCAGTCACTCAGAAATCCCAGTCTGAAAATGATTCAATAAAAATTTATTGAATATTTACCTTTTTTCAATAAATAATCTAATACTACCAAAATATATAATATATAAAACACAAACTATGATTACATCAACAACTTGTTAATGATGTCATTTTAAAAATATTTTGCTTTCATATAATTAAATTTCTTGCTTTGAATTAATTTAGCTTGTATATTATCTGCATTTTTTACCCTGGTCTAAATCGAGTATTTGATCTCTGTTTTTTACTTTCTTCTTCATTTTGACCCTGGCCCTCTGGTTATTTTGATAAATCCAGTCTCTCTTATTTAAATAAGCCGGTAAATCCTGTTAGCTTAGGGGTCCAAATATGCGTTTTTTGTCTGTTCGCAAGCTACATCTGAGCCAAAATGCAGTAAAATTGTCTCTTTTTTATGAATAAAAGTCCATGTAAATACCAGACTGATGCAGCAACGCAGTGATTTAAAATTTCCATATAAATCTAAATGACCAATGCGGTGCAGAAACTAAACAGAACATTCAGAAGGTTGTGAAGCTTTGTGAACCAATGTCAGTGAAACCCTCCTGGTTTGTTTCCAGCGTCCTGCCCTAAGCCTGACCCCCCGGCTAACGGACGCCGACTGGGCAGAGTGTTTGCTATGGGACACGAGGTCCACTTCCTCTGTAAGCCCGGCTATGAGTTGATTGGCCCACGAACCCGAGTGTGTCTAGAGTCTCTGAAGTGGAGTGGACAACAACCCATGTGCAGAAGTGAGTCACACACACATAAATAAAATAAAAATAAAAATAAAATAAAATAACGATGGAGGATGGAGGATCGGTACTTTGTCATTTCTTTGTTCTCATGGTGTCTCTTTAGGTCTTAACAGCACCGCCAACTCCTTGGCTTCCTTCTCTTCAGCTGCGTCCTCCTTCGCTGCCTTATCTGCCTCCTCCACAACAACCTCATCTTCTTTGGCTTCATCCCCAACACCCTCCTCGCCCTCCTCCTCTGTCCGGCCTTCTAACTGCACACATTTCCTGGGCTCGACCCACTGTACGTGTGATGTTGGTTTCACTATATCAGGCCGGGACAATAACATCTGCACAGGTACGGCTGCTCCTCAGAAAGAGTTTCCTTCTTAAAAAAAAAAGACAATTTTCACAATTTTCAATATCAATCAGTCTGTGGAATCCACAACAGGCTTTTGTGTGTGTGTGTGTGTGTGTGTGTGTGTGTGTGTGTGTGTG
>NW_006800163.1:191986-200046 GCF_000485575.1 Poecilia formosa | reverse complement strand
TGTGTGTGTGTGTGTGTGTGTGTGTGTGTGTGTGTGTGTGTGTGTGTGTGTGCGTGTCCATGCGTGTGTGCGTGCGTGCATGTGTGTGTGTTTCAGATATTGACGAGTGTCATCTTTTCCCCCTCGCGCAACCTGGCCGTCTCTGCATCCATCAGTGTGTGAACACACCCGGAAGCTTCCACTGTGTTTGCCCGCCTGGCTACAGCTTGTCCAGAGACGGTCGCAGCTGCACAGGTCAGCAGCTGAATCACAATAGCTGACTGCCAGCATCAGTATTCAGTTGTTCAGCTCTGCAGGGTTCCTGGTAACAAGCTGCTTGTTTGATTCTGGCGTGTCAGACGGATCTAAATTGAAGGAGAGAAACTCTGAAGGAACTGGGAACTGGAACCGATGTTTTTATCCATGCTTGTCTCACTTCTCGCATTTCCCTTTTAGATATTGACGAGTGTGAAAACCTTTCACACAACTGCACGGCAGACCGGCTGTGTGTGAACACATTTGGAGGTTTTAAGTGCGTGACAGTGAAGTGTCCCAAGACAAAAAACGCCACATACATCAAGACGTCTCCCATGTAAGGACAAACATCACCTACATTCACCTACTCTACCTGAAACTCCCAAGACTCTGCTTAGTTCATGTTATTTGCAGCCAGGAGGAGAGGAACCAATAAGCTTTTGAGCTCAAGTAATATTCAAGAGTCATCAAAAGTTGCTCTCAAGAAAGAACAGAATTACTTATGTATTTTTACCTGACTACATAAAAAATTATTCTGAAAAAAATACTCAGGTAATATTCAATAAAGAGTAAGAAAATGTTTGGTAAAAAGGCGCACATCAAGTGTTTTACTATGATATTTTATTTTATTTGTACAAATTTATGTAATCAGGTTGACAAAAATATGAAAGTTATGGACAAATTCTAGTACTTTTAAAGAATAAAATAAAGAAATTATTCATAATTTCAACATACCAAATTCAGGCAGAAGAAATATAGATTTCCAAATACAAGAAAACTGATACTTACAAAAGGTAATGTACATAAACAGATCTGGAAAAAATGAAGAGACCACTGCACTGAACACCATTAAAAACCTCCTGGTTGTTCCACCAAATATTGATTTCTGAACTCTTCCTGAGTTAAAACATTAGTTCATGTTTTAGTTTTAAATGAACATGAACTTGTTTTCTTTGCATTATTTGAGGTCTGAAAGTGCTGCATCTCTTTTATTATTTTTGATAATTTTTCATTTTCTGCAGATAAATATTACATTTGTGCTTGGAATTTCGGAAACATGTTCTCAGTAGTCCATAGAATAAAACAACAATGTTTTTTTTTTTTACTCAAACATATAAAAAGTGAGAAACTGATTATTTTAAGAGGTCTCTTAATTTTTTCCAGAGCTATATATGTTTAAACAACGGGTAACACTTTATTTGAAGGGGGGTGATTAAGACTGACATGACACTTTCATTAACATGACATAACACCTGTCATGAACATGAATAAGCCTTCATGAATATTTATGACTGTTGTCATAAAGCGTCATTCGGTAAATTATGACACTTTTAATACAAAGTTGACATTGTTCAAAATGTCTTTATGACAACTTGACATTAACCAAGAAATCATTACTGATATAAATTTGTTATAAAAGTATTACTGATTGCACTTTAAAAATTAGGTAACTTTATGTTATTAAAGGTTACGTTTAAACAGTAATGTATTAAATCTGCTGTTAAGGTGCTGTATTGTTATTTGCTAGTCATCTTTTAGCTAACATCACCTTCATCCAACAGCTTTACTCAACTCAGTCGGTTAGTTTGGGGGAAAACTGTGCAAAGTTCTTTGCGTTTTGCTGGAACGCAGCAGTGTTCATGCTGCGTTTGAAGGTGGCACGGAAAAACAGGTTACGACGTTAACAAGTCGTAACCTGTTTTTTGTTAACAAGTAGCCTGTAGGCTACTGATGTTGTTGTCTATGTTCAGCTACGTAGATTCATTTTGCCCCCCCAAAATAAGTCGATGCCCCCCTGTTAAACTCGTCTGGAGCCGGGGCTGGTCTTGGAATATGCCAGTGTGCCATCAGAGAAGAAAGAAAAAAACCAATTGAGGGAATAACCTGGTCATTTAGTACATTCAGGGCATCAGCTGACCTCATTATTTTGGCACAGAATGTTGCTGACCTTAAACCTAACTGTCTGCAGCAACCCCAGACCACAGCACTGCCTCCACAGGTTTGTACTGTATGCACTAGATATGATGGGTAATCACTTCTCCTACTTCTCATCCTCCCCTGATGCACCATCACCCTGGAACACTCAGACCATTGCTCCAGTGTTCAGTCTTTGTGTGTACTCATAAAAGACTGGACAATAATTCTGCTGTTATTCTAAATGGAAGCCATTTTCTCTGGTTAGCCTCACTATTTAATGGCTACCTACGGCAACACCACCTTTCGGCCCCAATCCCTTGAGCTGTAACTTTCACAATTAAACATAGTCCTGAATTCTACTTGTTTTTTTTTTGTTTGTTTGTTTTTTTAATTTGATTTCACCAAACATTTAAGTGATCTCACATGAGGATTTTTTTTTTTTTAATGATTGCGACAACCTTTTTTTTCCTCAAATACGATGGTTCTCCACTTCCCTTCCAGTTTTAAATAAAGCGTCGGACCATTCTTAACCCAATGTTAGTGGTTTCTGTAATCTCCTGCCTGATGCATGCCAATGATCTGACACTTCATGAACAGATTGATGTCTTTCAACATTGCTGACAAAGAAGCTACTCATTGCATCAGCTGATGTTAACAGATTTGCTGCTGCAGTAGTTATCCTCACTAAAGACTCGTGTCTATTTACTAGTTAAATCCAGGTGGTCACCTTTATTTGTCCAGGAAGTTTATTTTTGGAGGTTTTGTTTGACCTCCAAATGTGGCTGGCTCAGCAGATAGGATGAAGCTGTCCTAGAAATGTTTCATGTCTGTGTGTTTTTGACTAAAACACACTTGGTTTTTATTCAGTGAAGTAACTAGGACTGAGTAGAGTAACCAGAAACTCATTTAGAAATAATGTTAGCTCAAAATATTACTCACTTAGAAGTGAAATGTCTGTTGCACTAAAACTACTTCTACTTCTTAGTTCGGTTTATTAATCACTGTTTCAAAATGCAGTGTAGGCAGAGTAATCAGTAGAGACAATGTGTGAGTGGATCTGTGTAGATTAGGGTGATGGTAATGAGACCCTACATCCTCAAACTGCTTGAGATCATCATAATTTGCCGCAACGCCAGTGGGAAAACCAACAAGATGGCAATTGTAATATTTTATATTATTTTATTATTTTTTGAGAGATGCCTCAAAAACAATAATTCAACAACAATAATTGTTGAATTTAAGACATTTTTTAATTTAAATCTGCTTGAGATCTGAATATTTTGGGCTTTAACTGTAAATTAACTTCAACACAAAATTCTCTCAGTATTTTTTGAGTGAAGTACTGTAAATGTTATAAATGTTGATTTGTCTAAAGCCAATGTTTGCACGGTTTCACAACTTTCATACATTCTGCAAATGATTCAACAAAGTTGACTCCTACTGGCTTACATTAAATCTTCATCTGTTAACACATTTTCCAAACCCTGCCTGCAGGAGTCAGCTGTGCTCAGGAACCTGATGGACAGTAAATCCTGTCAACCATCATAAATAAAACAATGCTTGGCTTCTAATGAGAAGCTAACAAACTAATTGTCTTGAGATAAACAAGAAATAAATAACTTGGCAAGCACAACGACACAGCCATCAGCAGGAAAGGAATGAAAATGAGGGATTAGAAAGAGACAAAGAGAACCACAAGTCTCTTACCTCTGGGAACTGTCACTTTGAAAACAATGAGCTCAACCTGCATGTCAACCACTTCCCCTCTGCACCCAGCACTTAGCCGCTCTGCAAGCCATTCTGGGCGGAGACTGAGGTTTGGCCAAACATGAGCTGGAGACTCAGGCTCCAGCCAACCTGATTGGTCAAAGGCATCAAACTATCTTTGACACCGGAGATGTTTACTACTTTCAAAGTTTCAATTTATTCCTACTGCTAAATCATGACTGTGGTAAGAACAGTGTTATGGTGCAACCACCAGAGACAGCTTCTGAAAACAACAGGTCAGTGGGGGATTTTTCAGGACAAACACATAAAAGTGCATCATAATCGAGCTGCACATGCATGACGAGGCAGCAAATACCTAAATACAACCTAGCTGTTAAAGCAAAGTCACATATTAAGGGACCTCACTTAAGTCTGTACTTATCTTCAACAGTAGCTGAAGCTGGATAAATGCAAATGCCGCATTCCAGGTAGACTTATTTATTTATTACCGTGGCCTAGTTTGGTCCTTTCTACAAAAAAAAGGTTTAAATAGCATTTCAATCTATTAGTAAAATAAATCATGAAAGAAAAATAATGTAAAATAATTAAAAATAATAGCACAAAAGAAAAATAATGTCTACGGTTAGAAACTGATGGGCGGAAGTTTTTTTCTTGTATTTGGACTGCTGAACTGATCATTGTTTTAGCAGGAACAACAAGTTCAGGTAAGTCTTTAGTTCAGGGAAAGTTTATTTCTCTCTGATATCACATAATCGATGCTTCAACATAACCTGCCACTGCTGTATCTGGGGACCTGGAGCACAGGGCATGTTTGTAAATCTTTTTGAAAGAAGAGCAAGTAAGAAGGGGAAGTAAGGAGTAGATTGATCAAACCCGCAGCCTGGTTTCTCTGCTGCTATTACTCTCCCTGAGAGGACAGGGGATCCATCGGGCTTTACCAGTGTGCCATTTCCTTTAAAGGGTCAGTACTATGAGCCACACAGTATCATTTTATAGCACAATCAAGTAACTTTATTACCTTCAGGTGTTATAAATGCAGTATGACTTAAAAAAAAAATTTAATTGGGTCTGTATCTCTTTAAGGAAATCCTGCTCTTTCCAATACTCCACCTTCAGGAAGTCATCACAGCATGGCCCCTCTATTAACCCTTTAACAAGGTTTTTACCAGCGTTGCACTGAGAAAAAAAGTAGCTCCTATAATGAGCTCAGCTGATGCTTAGTTCCACCAGGTGTTTGCTAATTGCTGCTGGCTAGTCTGAAGGAGCTGAGTGGGGGGAAGCTTGGAAACTGCAGGTCCGAGGCGGAGCAGCAAAACACTCAGTTACCCCTAGTGCTTTGCAAAGGTAAATGTGATTGCCATGGGAGATTAAAGGATTTTTCAATCATGCATGCAAGAATCAATGCAACACTCATATGTTTCCGATGAAGGAATAACATTATAACATGATGTAATGCTTAAAAAAGTAGATTATATATAACACTGTCCTTTTAATCATCCAGACTCCCAGATGTTCACAATTTGTTTGCCAGACAGCAGCCAACCAATAAAACAAACCAACAATGTCCACATAATATAAAGTCAATGTGGCCAACCACTGAGCAATCAAAGTCTCCTCATATGGAAAGAATTTTTTATCATGCCACGCACGTCAAAGTGGTTCATATTGCCTTTGTAAGAACACAGCATCACAGCATTGCCCTAAAGGTTGGATCTGTCACTGGTGTGAGTGAGTCGCCTTTTGGAATATTCACACTTTGTTTTGCAGTGTGTCCACCCACTGTGCTAAAAATGCAATCTCAGTCTCATCTGATCAACGCATGGTCCTAGTTAAAATTCCACCAGACCAGAGTAAACCATACATTACATCTTTACATAACTAACTGCAAAACTGAAAAGGCTTCTTTCTGGCATACCTCTGTTTTAATCGTCCTCAGCCAGAAAACTTCACCATGAGACTTTTTTTGTTGTTGTTTACTAAACAACATGAGAATTTAAAACTAGATCTGCCTGCTGTCACACCCTTAAAATGTTGTGAAATGAAGGGCAAGGAAAGCCTTTGGGCTTGTTTGTTAAATGAATTTAACAAACATGCTTTAACTGAGAATGTGATGCCTGTTTTTCTCCAGGCGCTGTGAGAGGAATCCATGTATGTTTGGGGACAAAGCCTGCACTCAAGCTCCAAACTCCATCTCCTTCCACTTTCTCGCTGTGGTGTCCAATATGTCTGCCCCTCGCGTCCTCTTCCGGGTGTCTGCAGCCCGTGTGCTGGGAGACACGCTGCGGTTTGGCCTGGCTGGTGGCCGTGGTCGCGGTCACTTCAGTGTTCAGCGCTCGGGTCGGCAGACCGGGACTCTTCTCCTTGTGACGTCTATTAACGGGCCGGCCACACTGGAGGCCGAGGTGGAGATGAGTGAGCTGGAGAACAACACCCTGCTAGGCCGCTACCTCACCAAGGTCACCCTGTTTGTGTCCCCGTACATGTTCTAACAGGGATGACAAGCAAGAGGAGTCCATGGACTAATAACCATTCAATGGATACCATAAGAGTTTATGGTAACACTTTATTTGAAGGGGGGTGAATAAGACTGACATGACACCGTCATAAACATGACATAACACCTGTCATGAACATGAATAAGCCTTCATGAATATTTATGACTATTGTCATAAAGCGTCATTCGGTAAATTGTGACACTTTTAATACAAAGTTGACATTATTCAAAATGTCTTTGTTATGACAACTTGACATTAACCAAGAAATCATTACTGATATCAATTTGTTCTAAAAGTATTACTGATTGCACTTTAAAAATTAGGTAACTTTATGTTATTAAAGGTAAAGTTTAAACAGTAATGATTTCTTGGTTAATGTTAAGTTTTCATAACAAAGACATTTTGAATAATGTCAACTTTGTATTAAAAGTGTCATAATTTACCGAATGACGCTTTATGACAACAGTCATAAATATTCATAAAGGCTAATTCATGCTCATGACAGGTGTTATGTCATGTTTATGAAAGTGTCATGACAGTCTTATTCATCCCCCCTTCAAATAAAGTGTTACCGAGTTTACTGAGACCTGAATTTTCAGAGACATCATCTTTTGTTCGTTTGTCAATGTAGTAGTTAGAAAACTTGTACTATTAGCTTCTCTGGTGACCTCTCAGCACTTTATTATTATTATTATCACTGAGACATCCAGTCCTCTGTTTGTTGACTCAGCATGACCACTTAGCTATGAACATGTGTAGTGTATAGTCGTTCATTCTACATATAGACTTACTGTGAACCTTTTCTACTGCTTTAAACATGCTCTCATTTAAGGAGGGACAACAATATTTGTTTCTTTCTTAACACAGATTAATATTGCTATAGATGTTTCCAGGTAAATCCTGGTGAAGATGTTAGCATTGGAACAGTCTCAGTTGTTCTGAAGGATCTTCCTTGATTTAACACACCCTAATAAAATAAATGGATGATTAAATGGCTTAGTCATCCATCCATCCATTTTCTGTACACCCTCCTCCCTTACTAGGGTCGGGAGGGTTGCTGGTGCCTATCTCCAGCTGGCTTAATCATTCATTTAATAAAATAATTGGAATATTAAGCCAGCTTCTGCAAAATGTAATGAGATGGTGAGGAAGTAACTCAGCTTTACCATTTGGATCAGCTGTAGTGGTGCAGGAACATTGCTAAGACGAAGCCTTAAGAAGTGGTTTCAGAAACCATTAGGTCAAAAACATGCAACTTAATCGGCTCACATATAAAACACCACAAGATGGTCATTTTATTAGGTCAACTAAGCTACAGTTAATGATTGACTTAAGGCTTATGAAGTTTTGAATTGGTTTCTCTTTAAAATAGTTCTGAAATCTAACAACATGAACAGAAATGGCTCTGAAACAGAATGCAAGTCTTGCTCTGTGTTTTTGTTTGAAGCTGACACAAAGGCTGCTGATCCCCCCACTGTATTCTGGCTCTGCCTGCAGCTCCTCAACAGACTAAAGAGGTTTTACATTTTATCACCGACAGCTAGGAAAAAAAGAAAGAAAAACTAAGTGTGCAGTAAAAACAATCCATATTTAAAATTACAAATACTGCCTGATTGATAATATGGGCTAACAGTCAGGAAAACCCTTTAAGCATTTATAAATGTGCATGTTCTTGTAAAGTGCTGA
>NW_006800163.1:172166-191866 GCF_000485575.1 Poecilia formosa | reverse complement strand
GTGTAATATCATCCTGGTCCAAAGTAAGACTCTGTTCCTACTAGTGTGGATTATTTTATCTTTAATTTTATGTGAATTTGTCAGTGGTTTATCTGTTCATTGGTCTGTAACTGATGTAGCATATAAAGGAAGAGATTAACCATGTTTCTGCGACTTCCCTACTTATAGAGGTTTATCTCCAGACATGGCCACAGTTCCCAAGTTGAAATAAAAAGTGGACAAAAAAGAAAATAAAAAAAGACTATTTTTAAGCTTCATCTTTTATGGCTCCTGCTCTCCAACACTCCATGGTGACTGCCAGTCACACATGCTGAATCTTACTTTAAACAAGAAGGTCGGCACATTTACACTTGTAATCAATTCACATGCGTGTAGCACTCACCATCGCCATGTATATGTTTTTTTCTTTGCACAAGCAGAGGCGGTCCTAGCCTGTTTGGTGCTCTGGGCGAAACCCCCCACCCACCTCCCCTAAAATATTTGAGGAGTTCATGGTGTTGCTGAATGTGTTCACTATCAAGTGAAAATTCCTCCAGTGAAGGATTTCATAATTAATGGATTGTCAATAAATCAAGATTTAAAAAAAAAAGAAAAAAGAGTGAGGTTTGACCACTCTGCCCATCTAATGTTTCAGTGATGATGGCTGCTTTTACAAGAGCTGGAAATAAATAAATGCAGGTTTATTACAGCCTCATGCTGAAACTTTTACTGAAATTATGACCTAAAGCAGTGGTCTCCAACCCTGGTCCTCAAGGCCCACTGTCTTGCATGTTTTAAGCATTTCCCTGCTGCTGCACACCTAAAATCACCTATTAAATGAATAGGTGATTAACCGGCTTCTGCAGCATCTGCAGGAATGCAAATGAGGTAATGCAGTCATAGGAATCAGATGTGCTAGAGTCCAGACTCATCAAAAACAAGCAGGACAGCAGTCCCTGAGGACCAGGGTTGGGGACCACTGACCTAAAGTATTTATGTTGTCTTTTTGTACGCACATGCGTACAAAAAGACAACATATTCTCATGTACCGTCAGTGTTTCTCAACTCCGGTCCTCACGGCCCCCTGCTCTGCATGTTTTAGATGTGCCTCTATTTCAGAACAGCTGATTCAAATGATTGCATGACCATCAAGTACTGCAGAAGCCTGTTAATCACCCAGAGAGTCACAATTCAGGTGTGTGGCAGAAGGGAAATACCTAAAACATGCAGGGCAGGGGGGTGTGAGGACCGATGTTGAGAAACACAGGTCTATCATCTCCAGGTTTTATTGCTTATCCTGTTCTGAGAAGCAGCTGCTGATCTTTTCAAAGGTGAAGAAAAGGGTTAGGAGATAACTTGTACGTTTGTGCTGTGAAAACTGGGATGTTTTGGTATGTTGGACATCCTCTCACATTTTAACTACGGAGCTACTGTCTGGTCTCAGACTAATCAAACTATACTCAAACCATTAGCAAGTCTCTATAATCGGGCTTTAAAGGTTTTATATCAAAAGCCGATTAGATTCCATCACTGTCACATTTTGGTTAAATTTAGCATTTTAGATTTGACAAATTTTCTAAATTATAATGTATTAAAATTGATTTTTAAGTGTTTAAATGGACTTGCACCTACACCATTAAGCGATTGTATACAGAGACTACAGGGCAATAGCAGATCTACCAGAGCAGCTTTGGATGGAAATTGTAAGGTCCCCTTTCGAAGAGCCACTTTTGCTCAAAGTGCTCTGCCTGTGAGAGGATCTGCAGTTTGGAACTCACTTCCTGTTCATTTAAAGTCTGTAACCAGTTTTAGTACGTTCAAAAATCAAACAAAACTTAAGTTATGTCAAAAACAGAACTGTACCCATTTTTGATGTTTTACATTTTTCTGTTTGTATACATTATGTTGTGCCATTTTAAATGATTATCACTTCAATTTTTAGAGTTATTTTTTAAAAAGCCCAACTAGGGACAAGTGCTGCGAATTGGCTGTTGCTATTGCACCATGATGCAAACATGGGACTGCTGTTTTATTCAGTTTGTCTATGTGTGTCTGTCCCCATCAAATAAACTTTATATTAATAATTATTTTACACTGATTTGTCAGGCAACCAGGGGCCTCCACTGACCAGACAGAACACACATGAAAACACACAACTCAGATGGACACCAATCCTTACACACAGAACCTCGTGCAACAAACCAGATTGCACTCAGGTCAAACATCCACAGTGGATCTTACCGTTAGTCTGACAGCCAGCTCAGCCGGACAGCAGAACTATATCAGCTAAACATACACTTTCTGCCATTATCTGTTTGGGCAGTAGGATGAGAGTCAGAGACAGAAAAGGCTCAACAACCTGATAAACCTGAATGCTGGTTCTGTTCTGGGGATTACCTTCTGGAGATTACAGTGCAAAGGAAACAACAAAATACAATAAAAAAAAAAGAAAGAAAATGTGCCGTCATAAAACACAGTCATCATTTGGACACTACAGAGCCACTGTAACAGTCCTCTACAGGAGATCCTTCCTGCCAACAGCCATCAGAACATACAGCTCTGGAAAAAATTAAGACATCTGCAAAATGATAAATTACTCTGATTTTACTTTTAAAGGTTCATGTTTGAGTAAAATGAGCATTATTTTTTTTTCTAACAAATACTGATGAGATGTCTGAAATTCCAAGCAAACATTTTAATTAGCAAAAAATGAGAAATGATAAAAATAACATAAAAGATGCAGTGCCTTCAGACCTCAGAAAACAAGTTCATATTCATCTAGAAACAATACTAATGAACTCAAGAGTTCAGAAATCAATATTTGGTGGAATAACCATGATGGGGTTTATCATCATCATCATGGGGTTCAGTGCAGTGCTCTTAATTTTTTCCAAAGCTGAATATATATACTTTTTTTTTGGTTTTAACAATTTAGTTTCCATTCTTAATTTCACTTATTAGTTCACTTACTAGTTTGGTGAGTTCAAGTATTTTTGTTCATCTTTTATAATTTGTAGAGAAGATGTCCATCTATCCTGTTTGTGTGCAGAGCTTTCTAGTTTGAGAACATCAGTGTGTGAATTCATCCGATTACCTCACCAGTCATGCTAAACATAACTACATTTTAAATAAACTAGGAACATTTTCTTTATTGCAATCAGTATAACAGATCCACATGGTGTTGTGAAATGCAAATATATATACAGCAAATATTGCATCCTCTGTGCTCGACTGCAAAAATGGTTCTGAGAAAAGAACTGGACAACAGAATAGAAACCTTGCACACTTTATTATTAATAAGAAACTGTCCATAGTTTTCTGTACAGAGAAACAAAATGACACAAAAACTGAAAAACAAGAAGTTTCATGAATCCAGACAGAAAACATATATTCAATCACAAACTTAAAAAAAACCAACCAAAAAGAAACTTTCCATCACCTCTCTGGATCATAAAACAGACGACCAAACCGCCTGCAGAGTTCGAAACTCCAGGCAACAATTAACACATGATGTGGACATGGTCCATCTCTGACCAACCCTGTCATTTGATGAGAAATGCAGGGACGTTTTAGGCACAACTTTGATTTAAAAAAACAAAAAGAAAAAAAAGAAAAGAAAGGCTGAAAAAAGGCAGTTGAGAGAAGAAAGTTTGGAGTTGCAGGCAGCGAGGGCAGCACTCACCACAGAACGCTTTAAGAATCGGCTAGATGAAAAATGTAGCAGTACAAGTCAACTGCACGACATGCACAGCGTACGACACATATACAGTCATCTAGGTGTTCTGCTCTCTCTCTCACACACACACACACACACGTGCACGCATCTTATCCAGCAGGCTTTGCTATTTTGTCCCCCAAACTGCAGAACTCCACTAGCCGAGCTTTCAGCAGTTGAGGCCTCAAACTCCAGCAGCAGACTCAGAGTTAAAAACTTTCATGGATGCTTTTACTGATAGACAAAAAAAGCAAATTATCTTAAGCTTTATAGCTTTAAATTTCTGATGTATAAAATGTTAAATGAAATTGTCATTTCATCAAGAATTTCATCAAGCCCCCTCATCAGTCAAGCTGCTGGATGAAGATGATGCCTGGAGGAACTCAGATCTGTCTCTCTCCTTTCTCCCTTCAAAAAGCCTCGCTGAAAAAGGAAAAAAAAAAAAAAAAGGCAACCGTAAAGAACATTCAAATCAAAGAAAAAAAACAAAAAACAGATTAAACAATAAATAAAGCTATAACAAAACATTTATATTCACTGATATTTAAAAAAAAAAGCTGTGCAATGATTCCAGTATCATCTTCACACAAAATCTTCACATCTTTGTAATAATATGATTCATTTTTAAGTTTTCCCAAATTGTTTCTTCTAGAAAAAAAAAAAGTCTCAACCTGTCTGGACCGACTCGTCTGACACCAACTGAGCCAGTTTGTGTAAGAATGAGAACTGAAGTGATTTCTGCTGCTCTGCTCAGAGACGGAATGCTAACAGTGGCTGGAAGCAGCAGGAAGCAGCAGGAAACAGCAGGAGGCTGGAAGCTGCGATGGAGGAACCAGTTCACTGTTGGAAAACAAAATATTTCTATTTAAATATGACTAAGTGTTCGCTCCCCTTTCAGTCCTGTGTGGCTTGTTTGAGAGATGGCTGGTAGGTTCCACCTACCTGGCAGTCCCATGGCAAAGACAGAGAAAAAAATAATGATAAAACAAAATATCCCCAAAAACCGTTTGACAACTAAGAAGAGCATTGGGACAAAAAGGACAGGACTGGACAGCGTACACTCACACCAAGAGACACAGCTTCATTGTTAAAATACTGGAGTCATTAACCCACTCTATACTCAAGCCTTATCCCATCCCACTTTCTACACATTTACACTTTAAGTGTTTTTATTCTCCACCAGTCAGTTTTGAGAGCTCATCCTTCCTCTCCCCTGCTTCGCCACGTTCTCGCCCCCCAACTTGGCCCGGCCCCCTCAGGATGAGCAGGAGAGGAGACGAATACTGCATCAACATCAGAGAGGCAGATGGAGACCAACAGGAGGCACCACTCATCCAAGCAAAGATCTTGACAGGAACAAAAATGAGGGAGAGGAGAAACTGGCCTCATGAGGCGTGGGAAGTCACACCCATGTTCACCGGTGGGGCTTTGAGAGTAATGTCATTTCCCCAGCAGTGATTTAGAAAGAAAAAAAGAAAAAAAAAACCCCAGATGAAGAGGACAAATTAGGTTGGATGCTGCAGTTTTTTTTTGTTTTTTTTTTTGTTCGTTTTGTCTTTTTGAATTGCTGGGTAAAAATGGGCGNAAAAAAAAAAAAAAAAAAAAAACCCAGATGAGGACAAATTAGGTTGGATGCTGCAGTTTTTGTTTTTTTTTTGTTCGTTTTGTCTTTTTGAATTGCTGGGTAAAAATGGGCGCGTGTGGAAAGGATTCCTCAGAGGCGGCGGTGGGTTCTCCTGTGAACTCTTCCTGACCCCCCCCGGGGTGGGCGGGGCTTACCTGTCCTTCAGCTCCTGAGTCACTCGTTTTGTGAATCTGCCACAAAACATCCCAACGAGGAAAAGCAGGGCCACACCCACACCAATCACAGTGAGGATGTAGTTCTTGGACGGTGATGTCATCACTTGCATGGCCAGGTCTGAGAATCCCTCTGCTGGCGCCACCTGTTATTTATCCATAACAACAAGAACTTTCAAAATCTAGCAGTTATGCTTGCAATTTACCCCTGCCCGTCAATTTCTTTCCCTGCTATGAAATTACCGTAATGACCTGATATTGGCTGGAAAGCTTAATGTCTCCCCTTTCAGAAACTGTTGGAATTTTTCAGTGTCGCGGCTTTACCGTACTACAAATTTGGCTGCGTCATCGCGGACACGTTTGGCCTAAAAGGGTTTCAAACTACAACACAGTCCACTGACTGCTGTAAGGTAGGCAGTGGACTGACTTAGAGTTCATACAACTCTGACTTTGGTTAAGAACACAGCAGTTTAAAAAAGCTTGTGTGTGAAATTAAATTTGAGGGTCAATCATCCTCCTGAACAGAACAAAAAAGACACACACGGTCGTGCATAGTGTGTGTTAGAGCTCTACATTCACTGCCAGGTGTGAGAAGTCGGTCGTAGCTTCACACCTGAACCAAAACTTCAACCTGTGGGGCTGCAGCAGCCTGCATGAGAGCAGCTGCATGGCGGAGCAGACAGCTCAGCGCCTGGGGTCAGAGGTTAGCCATACCTTAGCAGCATAGCTCCACATGTCGATACGATCCTGGAGTCTCTTCTTGCACTCTGGCTGCAGACGGACACGTTTGTCCTGCAGCGCCTCCATCAGGCAGGACATCTCTGAGGACGAGAGCTGGTTTCAATACCCAGAACAATAAAACAGGCAGACTGCATGTTCACTGATAAATATACAGAGCCCCCTGGTGGACATGGGGGGGAAATAACGTTCTGTGTTCACTCACAATACATCCACAATTGCAATGATGACGAATGTCAATTGAAATTTTTAAATACCTTTAAAGAGCCTCGTTGAAAACCTGTTTATAAATTCTTAACTCTTTGGTGCAAAAAACGGATTGAAAAAATCAATCAATTACTGCTTGTTCTTGTTTGTACGCATGAAAACGAACTTTTATTAACCAAACAACAATATTAAAAAAAACACAAAACTATCAGATGACTTTATTATCCCGTGATAATAAGAATTTTCCTTCCAACAGAAAGTTTGTGTTTATGCCTTAGAGGAGATTTTAAAGAGATGGAAAGCCCATGTTTGACATGTTTTGCTTTTGCATGGAAGTTTGTATAGAAAAAGATATAAAACTTCAATATATCATTAGTGAGATATCTAACAAGCATACAAAAAACTTTACAGAAACCTTACATAGCAGAAAGACTTTCATTTCTGTGAGGGAACATAAAAAACCTCTGGAGGGTGCCGTAGAAATAAACCAAGATAGATTTTCTTCCAGTTTTTTTTTTTTTTTTAATAATTTGAATTAAATCAATAAACTAACAAACTGAAACTCAAGAGTTAATATGAATTGTGTTCAGTAACAAAAGAAACATTTCAAACTAAAGCATATTCCTCCTGTTTTGTTTCTTACGGTCATAAAAATAGAACTGGACAACTACAAGTCAAAATAAAACAAAGTAAATGTGTGTGTGTGTGTGCGTGTGTGTGTGTGTGTGTGTGTGTGCGTGCGCCTGCGTGGACTCACGGCGCCCCCTGCCAGGTGGGATGGCAGCACAGTGATGTTTGATGTCCAGCGCACACGCCGTGTGGAGAACAGGGTCAACAAAGATGTCCGCCTTGCTCTCCTTCAGCATGTTCAGCACTTCCTGCGAGAGGAGCAAGACGCAGGAACGCACGTTAAGGAACAGAGAGAAAAGAAAGTGATTCTGTAGGAAAACTGTTCCAGAATAATTCTGTTCATTAATATGCAGTGGATGGTTTTCTCTCTTGATACTTTTTAATGAAAGATTATCCAGAGGAAGCAAAGCTTTGCCTCATCAGCAGATCATTCACCTTCTTACAAGCTTCCTGTTTGATCTTCAGAAGGTTGATTTTCAGACACTCCTCCACCTGTCCTGTCTGCTCCTGAGCTGCTGCCTCCTCTGGACACAGACTTGAAATCTACACACACACACACACACACACACACACACACACACACACACACTTAAAAAAAACCTCTGGGCTGCTCTGTATGCAGCCGTTTCTCATACATCTCACTGGAAAGAGAAAAACTATCCAGGAAAATGACTTCATGTTCATGTGTTGGTTCTAAAACCTGGTTCAGCTCATGGTCATGTACAGCTATATCCACACTAAGCAAACCAATCATTAAAGTCTTAATCCATTATGTTTCAAAAGCAACTCCAATCAGCTGGTTTTAGTCTTGATTTAAAGGAACTCTGTGTTTCGGCAGTTTTGCAATATTGTAGGAGTTTGTTCCAGATTTGTGGTGCATAGAAGCTGAATGCTGCTTCTCCATGTTTGGTTCTGGTTCTGGGGATGCAGAGCAGAGTTAAATGCTCTCTGTGCACAGACTGAACACAAACAACACAGAGCCATGTTGACTCTGGACAGATAGATTTCATAGATAAACCAGTGGAACCAGCGCAGAGCACTCTGCTCTGTGACTTATTACAGTAGACTGGGTTACACTACAGAGCACTTTTCACCTTTCTGCATTGTGAATTTGTGTATGAATGTACACAAATTCACACGCAATATACACCAAAGTGTAAATCGCTTTGGAGTCCCCAGACTTGATAAAGTACTACACCAAATCAGTTCACTTACAATGTAAACATTAGCCAAGTTTGTTTTTTCATCGTTGCACAGACTGGTTTACCTTCAAATACCAACAAAACATGGGCTAGAAATATTTTAAGGCCGTTCTCTCCCCCTGCTGGTCAGTTGGCTACACAACAACTTGTGTTAACTGACTCAAAGCAACTCCAGTTTTTCACTCCTATTTGTTATAATCCCACATCTGCAGCCGCTGCCAAGCAAAACACTAGAAACAGGTTTTGTTGAAACCAGGAGGTGAATGAAGGTAGAGTGGCAGTAGAGTGTGTGTTCAAACAGAAAGCTGCAAACCTCTTGGGTGCAGTGGATCTGGAGCTGAGGGTCCAATCTGTAGTCCAGAGCCGACTCCTGCAAGATGACCCGAATCTGATCCTCACAGTCTGGAGACAAACGCTGCAGAACACAGAGCAGAGGAACAGAAGGAATCCTTAAAGCTTTGCTCTTCTCTAGACATCTACATCATTCCATTGTCATCAAGAATCTTCATGATGAAAATGTAAACATGCTCAAGTTTCATTTATACGAGTAACCATTCGAGTATCGACTCTGACCTGGTCTGCATATTTGAGTTTGAGGCAGGAGATGACTTGACCTTCCAGCTCTGTGTCCGTCGCTCCCTTGTTCAGGACAGACTGACAGAATTTTGGGATGTCGGCTTTACAGGCCTTCTTCAGCACAGGGTTTAATCTGTAGTCTGAGCACACACACACAAATACACAACTGTTAGGTTTCAATCTGCTTCAATTTATATGCTGGGCTCAGCAGGAGGGGGTGAAAGGTCAGAGAGGGTGTGTGTACCTGTGTTCTGGGTGATCTGTCTCTTGGTGATCATCTGTTTGCATTTGGGATCCATCAGCTCACTGTTCTTGTTCTGTTTCAGACACTGAAGAACGTTCTTGCCCTCCGACTCCGTGCAGAACCGCTGAACAAAAACAGGAACAAAAACACAGTAAAAACAATGAGACTGCAGCCTGAGCCACCAGAGGCTCTGTGGATGTTTCACAGTGACTCCAAACACAGGTTTTGGCAGTTCTTCTAGTTTTTTCATAGAATAATTTTACTTACTTTCAACAACAGAATGACGCCAAAAGTACCAGTAATGTTTGTTTAAATCTATTACCTCATCACACAGGTAGAAACTTTCTTTAATGTTTTCTACAAATATTAACACTACACTAAAAAAAAAAATCCATCTCTCACTTTACAGAAGATCTCCTTTTTGCTCGAGTCATTTGCTGGACCCTATTTCCTGTCAATTTACTGTTCAACAAAGGCCACTAGTGCAAATATATAGCATATTAGATCTTTAAAATAAAGTTTTCCTATCGTAGGTATTTGTCAAAGTACCTTTTTTTTTTCAAAGGTCATGTAACATTGTTGCTCTAGCCGATTTTATTTATGAAATGCAAAAAGGTTCTTTGGATTGTTGAGGTTGCAGACCTCTCTCCTGGAAATAATAACTATAGTTCAATACAAATTGCCAATCAGTTCCAGTGCGTTACCTTCAAACATTACAAATAACTTTTAAATATTTTAGAGTGTTTTCACACCTAATAGTCCAGTAGACTTGGTTCAACTGGGGACCAAAATTGCAACACTTCATTTTCAGCTGCACTGCCCTGTGTCAAACAGGCCAAATTAATTGAAAAACATATTCCCCTCCTCGCCTGTGGTGGCACTGCACCAAAAACTACTGAAGGAATAGACACAAAAACCTCAGAAGAGAACACCGAGCGCAACTTCCTTCTTCACAAAATGTAAAGATAAATGGAGGCGTCAGATTTTGGCAGTTGGTGGATTTCTCTTTTGGTTTTTGGCAAAACTCTCCAGACCTCGTCTGAGTTACTCATCATCTGATTCTTCTTGATTTCTGAACAGTAACACTCAACAATGGGGCTTACACTGAATAAAATAACAAAATATAGCCGAGTAAACACAATGTGATAATAGAAATCACAAGCAGTGGTGGCCCACCCGGATCATGTGCTTGCAGACTCTCATCAGCTGATAGTCCAGTTCAGGGTCAACCATCTCCACCTCCTGCAGCTTGAAGATCTTTTGGTGGCAGCGCGAAGACAGCTGGCGTTTGTTCTCCTTCAGACACTCGACCACCTGGAGTGGGATGCAGACACTGAGTCAAACTTTCCGTCCCTCGTAATCATGGAGGACGAGGGACGGAATAAAGAAGAAGGTGATAAAAATGAATCCACCTGCCCTGGATTCTATATTTCACAGACTCAAACTGAGCTAAACGGAATGTAATAAGTACAGGAAGCAGGGCTGAAAAAAACCAAATGGTGGTTTTCATTATCTTCTTTGTTGTCAGAATGGTTGCAAAGCAATGAAAGAAAAAGAAAAATAAGACTACTTTTTTTTGTGTAATTTCCACAAAAGAAAATCTCAAAATGCTTTAAAAAAATTATTGCAAACCTTGCAGTGTGTACTGTCCCTTTAAATGAGCGAAATCTGTAATAACCAGCAGCCCAGTCAGCTGTGTAGCTTCCAATAACACAACTTGTCCAAAATGGGAACAGTTTCTTTGACATGAAAATGAGCAAAAAGTGTGTGTGTGTGTGTGTGTGTGTGTGTGTGTGTGTGCGTGTGTGAGTAACTGCTGACCTGTGCATTGCCAAAAGCCACGTTCTGACACAGCCGGTTGATGTCCTGCTTACATGAGTCATACAGCTCCGGCTCCAGACGGATGTCCTCTGACTGATGGATTCACAGAAAAACACAATGTCAGGTTTAAAACTGCACCAAAGTGCTGTACAAAAACCATAACAACAGAATAAGTAGATGAAAAGAGAAAGAGAAAAAAAAAAAAACAGAAAAATATATATGATAAAATAATAAGAGTAAGAGTAATAATAAGTAAATAAAGTAAAACATCACAACAGAAGCGTTGCAGTATCAGGTCTGAAACACAAACTGATGAAAGAACTCTAAAGTTCAACAGGAACATCCTGGGATTAAAGCCTCAAACTCAAACATTCTGTAAAACCACAAGGCGTGAGTGAGTGAAGTTGTAACAGTCTGTCAGTGAACGCACCATCTCCACCTCCTCCACTCGGAGCTGTTTGCGGCATTTGACCGACACGCGCTGCTCCTTGGCGTCCTGCAGGGTGTCATTTCTCACCGTGGTGCTGAGGCAGATGACCACGTCCACCCTAAGCAGCAACAGGGGGAGACCGACGCGAACGTCATCAACACACTCGCATTTCAATTCAGCTTTTTAGTAGCAATTTAAATGGAAAGCGAAAAGAATGCAACATCCTGGTAGCTGCATCTTCCTAACAATCACAGAAACACTTAAAGTGAGCCAATGGGACGTCAGTGATGACAAACATCATCTGGTACTTTATTAAGACATAAACCAGCTGAAACGGTCGTGTCGGCACACACACAGCAGTGTGTCAAATTAATGGGCAACTTTCTGGTGCAAAATACGTAAACTAAACTCCAGGAACAGATATTTTCACATACTCACACGGAAAACAAACATTTCTATTAAGTTTTTATTTTTTTATTTTTAACCTTTCATCTTACATGAAAACTTTTACCATCACTAAAAATGATTCATAAAAACTCTGACCAAGGCTAAAAAAAACAAGTTTCTTTGTGAGCAGAAAACAGATTTCTGCATCATTGTCTGAAATAAATAATGTGCATATAGCAAATATTGCTTTAATACAATGTTTTTAATAATTTCATATTTTAATATACTGTTCAAAAGTAGTTCAAACCATATACATCTGTGCATACAAATTAACCTCCTGAAGCCATGTTTAATTCCGAACAGGAAGTCATGGTTATTTTGAAGCAAACTGATTGGCCGACACAGGTTTTAGCTTTGTGTTACACTGCCCCCTAAGGGTTGGGATGATTAAAACAACATTCGGTGGCAGGTTTGTGTAGGTTCATGTGGATGAAAACTTTTCTGAAACCAATCCAGTGTGTGTGGTATTTTTAAACGATGTGGCGGTGATATTGGTCTTTATAAAGACCAGGGTGTGTGTGGACAAGGCTGATGAATATTCACAGAAAGACTAAATAAGGAAGAAATTACAGGAATCTTGTCATTTAATCATATTTAACAATCTAGCAACAAAATTATAACTTGTTTGATTAAAGATCAATGATTCTCATGACATGATCATGTAAAACTGCTTTTAAATGTCGGGACTGCTGAGTGGAATAAACATAATATTAATATTTAGTCTTCTAAAACATGGCAAGTATCAATATTCATTTGAGATTAATTCATCTAAAAAATGTTCTCAAATTGGATTACAAACCCAACAGAACTGTCTACTGCTGAAAAGGAGAGGAGAAGTGGAGGCAGTGTTGTGGTCAAGACCACCTAACCCGAGATCGAGACAAGACCAAGACTTTTAGGGTCCGAGTCCAAGTCAAGACCAAGACCGAGGGAAGTCGAGACCGAGTCAAGACCAAGACCGAGGGAAGTCGAGACCGAGTCAAGACCAAGACCAGCGGCCCACACTACATGATGTGATAAAATGTGAAATATGATCAAAATTACTTCAAATTGATCTGAAAAATCCATATTCCCATAAAAACACCTAGATATTAAATACTTAATAAATTTAACCAATATTAAAAGCAGAACAAACTCTTTGTTCTGCTATGCTTCCATCTCTGTGCTACGATCGGCGGTGGTCTCGTGCCATCCCTAAATAGATAACACCCTGGGTGTTTGTCCATGTTGCTCTGTTCTGTCAGATCAGCATACGCTGTCAGGTCATCATATGCTTAGCACAAACTCACGGTTATATCTGTCACACACTCCTTACCATATAATTTTATTTAATTAGCAACAGAGAATCATGACGTAGATCATCATATGCTTTATTAACAGTTGTATGGCATCCTGACTTAGCGGTTAAGTAGGTTAATGAGTTTTACACATGCGTGTGTTGTAGTTGACTGCAGCTGCAGCCAGACCTGCTTTAAATACACTTTGAAGCCACGACAACTTATGTATATCTATATAGTTATCATTGAAAACAATTTAATGACTTTATTTTCGTCATAACTTGTTGCGTATGGTTAACTGACAACTCCTCTGACTGTCAGACTTCTTAATGCGCATGCGTGGTACTAACTGCATGTATGCTATTCTGACAGCGTATGGTAATCTCATAGAACGACTCTCAGGACTCCAGTCCTATCTAATAAATACAGAGACGAGCAGATGAATCGTACTGTTCCTGAATGTCGCATTACTATATTGCAGACTTTTGGACACAGCGTTGTCCCATATATGTGACAAGTCAGTCAACATCTCCACAAAATAATTTAGCGCGGTGAGTGACTTTTTTTCATCATAAATGCTTAAGTGTCTCTATACAGCTAGCTTTGCTAACATCACGTCAACGGAACTTACCTTTCTTTGAGCTACTTTTCTAAGTGACGAAAAAAGTTAGACGTTGTCCCCACCGTCTGTGAAAGCGAAGCGCTGCTGAGTTAGCTGTGGCCATCGGATTTCTTATGATTTATGCAGCATTATTCTATTACTGACTATTAGACCGACATCTTCTGCCGCTCAGAGGAAACCACTGTGCATGTCTCAGAGCGCCGTGTGCGAGTGAAAAGTGGGGGAGGGGGAGAAACAGAAACACGTTATTGGTTGGATTTTAATCGGTGCGTTTTGCATCCACTGAAAGCAAATATGTTAACAAAAAAACTGGACAGTATGCTGTATGTCTAGTGATATTTTCACAGTTGCGGTCTCGACTGGTCTTGAAATAAAATGCCGAGTCCTCAGGGCCCGAGACCGAGACAAGACCGAGACTAGATGCGGTCGAGTCCGAGACAAGACCGAGATCATCAATAAATGGTCTCGAGACCAAGACCGATCTCGAGTACTACAACACCGAGTGGAGGAGCTTACTTCTTCTTGATGTTGGGACAAAGCTTCAGGACGTCCTCTTTGCAGGCGGTCTTGAATTTGTAGGAGAAACGAAAGTCTTTGATCTGAACCTGCAGACAGTCATGGCATACAGGACTGTTACCTGGAGATTCAGCAGATAGTGGAGCTGTATGCTTCACCTCTACAGCTACAAGTAGCTGTAGAGGTGAACTATACTTTATAGTATAGTTTATAGTATAGTTCACTATAAAGTAAAAGCAGTTTCTAAAAATTAGGCTAGGATAAAATTTAAAAACTTTTGTGCTTTGAAGCTTGCTATCCCATTTAGAATCCTACATGTCCAAATCTGGATGCATCTAAAATAAATGATTTCACCCTCCAATCCCAACTGAAAATGATCCCACCTTGTGTTTTAAGAAATGGCATAAAACTATCAGCATCAGTTGAAGGGTCTCTTTATGTAGTTCAGTTTAAGTAGCTTCAAAAAGGGAAGTGATCTCAGATTCTGTTCAATTTGGGACCAAAATTGCAACATTTGTTACATTTTCCAGTTGCTGCAGTTCTCTTTCGCACTGAACTGTGTCAAATGAACCAAAGTCTTTGGAAAACCTCTTCCCCTCCTCACCTGTGGTGGCACTGCACCAATAACTGTTGAAGGAAACGTCAAAAACTTATGAAGAAGACACCGAGTGCAACTTCTTAATTTACCAAATGTAAACAAACCCAGAGTGGTGGCATATTTTAGAGGTTGAAGGATTTCTCTTTAGTCTTTGGTTAAAAGACCACGGGTCATTTCTCCCGCTAACACTAGATGTTCATTTGTTTTGTTTGTATTTACCCAGAATTCCATGCAATATAGTCTGTTTCCTACTTTTGGAGCGCTCTCCGGTTCCCTTAGTATTCACATATGTATTCGAGCCGCACCAGCGTTCACTCCAACTGAGCTGAGGTGGTTTTAAGGGATCAGAGTTTAATTGCACACTCACACCGGACTTTTTAACAAAACGGACTGGAGTTTGATTAAAGAGGACTAAACAGAAATGATTTAAAGGTGGTGGGGTCTTCTTCAGGTTTTCTGTAGCTGACTGTTGTTAGTCAGTCGTCTTTTAGCTGACTTTTAACACAACAGAGTCATGACTCAAAAAACAATTACTTTTCAACTTACCAGTAACAGACTGAAAAGAAGGATTAACATGGTGTAAAACCTCAGCTGTGACTTCACAATATTAAGTTACATGCAGACAGTAACTGATTATGAGAAATTTGTTTAACCCAAATAAGACAAATTCTTTTTCCTGGTTAACATTGTGGAGTGAATTTTGAAAGTCAATGCTGTACTGCTTGACAACTAAGATCAATTGGAACCAGAGGTCACGCTAGACTTTTCTGTTCTCCGTCATTCTGACCGGGCGCGGGAAGGTAATGTCCTCAGCTCCATTTGTTAAAACCGCAGGATAGGGTTGCCACCCATCCATTAAAATACGGAACCGTCCCGTATTTGGCTGTTAAATGTAGTGATACAGGACACGATTTGTTCCGCATTCTACAAATGTGAATGTGTAATAATAAAGAACAGAGTACGTTATATAGTAGGCTGCCCCAGTCATTGTTTTTACTCACGGTGTTGGTGTTGCGATATTTTGCCCAACTGCTTTCTGGGTAAAACAGACCAACAGACATGCTGCCTCCGCAGCTGCCTCCCTCCCGGCTTTAAATATATAGGGACTGGTCTCTTGGTAACCATAGTCGAAGCACCCGAAGCACCCCTCCTTCCCCCCGCTTACCACTTATGAGACTAGGACGACACGCATTAGTGGGCATCCCTTATTTTGATTTCTGAAAGGTGGCAACCCGCAGGATGAGTTAAGTTTAATTCTTCGCAGCGGCGGAGAGGCGTCCGCATTGGTTGTGCAGCGGACTGCACATGTTACAGTCTAATTTCTGCACTTTTATTTATTTCCTCAAGATAAACTGCCAGCTCCTCTGTTTTAGACTATAAATGGATTAACACAACATTGCATTCTCTTTAGTTTTCTCTGTTCTGTATGTAATGGAGACTGAAATTAAACACGCCATTTCTACCAAAGATTTGTAATGCGCTTCCTAACCAGACGCTCCAAAGCGTCCAGTCCATAACTCATCAACACGCTGTCAGCTCCCGGTCAGAAAGACCCATTTAGTTCAGTGTCCATGAGATGATATTCAGAAAAGATTTTTTTTACTAATTGATTTTAGTTGCCTCTGCAACGAACTCTTTGCGTAAAGTCTGTAATGTCTGCACATGTGCACCAGTCAAGGGTGTTAATTATAACCTGTCAAATGACCGACGGGCTTTAAATTTTCCCGTCGTTTAAAAAAATAACCGGTCAAATACGGAAAATATTCTGTTAATGCGACCTCTGATTGGAACGTATGTGACTTAATTTAAATCATTTTTTGTAAAGTGCCTTGAGACCACATTTGCTGTAAATTGGTGCTATAGAAACCAAACTAAAATTAAACTTTAAATGATATGAAAGCCAAAGTGAAAAAAGCCTCTAGAAGCTGAGCTACAACAGAAGCTCGGTTTGCTCACCAGCTGGAAGTGTGTGACGCCCACTGCACACTTCTCATTCATCTCCTTCTGGTGTTTGTTCTGAATCAAACACTCCATCAGGTCACCAGAGTCGATCTGATTGTCTGCTACCTCCTGACACATGGAGAGGAAACAGGACACAGACACGGGCAGGGGTCAGTTTAAAATGCTGCACTCATCTTCCAATACATTCATGAAGTAAAAAAAAAAAAAAGCACAGTGTTTTGATTGTTATTACCAGTTATCCCAGTGTCAAAGAGGAAGTACACATGTGGTACAATTACACAAAATGTTTGTGGTTTTAAAGAAACGCATGTAAACCACAACTGATCCTAAAACCTTCTGTTCCCAAATTGTCTCGGAAATGTATTTAATGCTACATTTCAAACATGGAAACACTGTATCTGTAATGGATCAGTAAGTGAATACTCACATGACAATAGCTTTGAATTACAGGTTCACAGGCTCGCATTAATAAAGCCTCAATCTGAATGTCCTGAGGAGGGAACATAGAGGCAATGCTTAGTCACAACATTATGTTCAGTCACAGCTCAATGGCTTCAGTAATCACTCATCACCAGTGTGGTGCTGAGAATGCAACAGCTTAGAAAGGAACACAAACCTCCGACTCAAGCTCTGTAAGATTCCCCACTACGTCTCTGCAGTCGGACACCAGATCCTCCAGATGGTCCTGCAGACACTCCAGCTCCTGGCCAGTCTCCGACTTCTCACTGCACCACTTTCCCAGGTCGGCCATGCAGCGTCTCTGCAGCTCAGGATCCAGCTTCACGTCTATCGCCCTCTGGTGGAGAATCCTCTGGACCTCCACCTTACAGTCCCTCGATAGCTGAGGATGAGGAGCGAGGACAATTCCAAAGTTAGTTTTAACAAAAAAAAAATATTTTTACACTTTATCATAAAAAAAACATGTTTAGAAATGAGAAGAAATATTTTAATGAGGCAAAGTTTCCTGCTTTATCAAAGAGCTTTATGTCAGAGTTTAGAACAGTCCAGGCCTGTAGGGCCAGGCTCCTGCAGCTTTTAGCCTCTCTGCTTCAGCACATCTAAGAGTTTTTTTTAAACCGTAGTGGTTACACGCTGTTATCTTTATTATATTTTAACATAAAAAAAAAAGTCGTTTTGAAGGTATGTACACTTATTTTAGAGGATCCACCATCAGCTCACTAGCAGAGCTCTGTGGAGCTCAACTGCAGGCTACTGAGGCAGTGGCCTACTCTTTTCATTTAATTCAAGTGTGGAGGACTGACCACTCAGTTTGAGACCACTGGTTTAGACGCTGCTTGTTAGTCATTACAGACTCTTAATACATCTTGTGTTTCAAAATAAAGCCAATACAGACCAGATGGAGGAGCTAATCAATGGAAACAGACTGAATAATCACTAAAGCATGGGCTGTATTGACATGCTGCCCATCTGACCGTATTCAGCTTTCCAGCTTTATACAATCCTAAAGTTTTACTCTTACACTCAGAGATGAGAGATTCCTGTAAAGGTCAAACGGTTGCCATGGGATACGTACCCTCCGTCCCTGCTCCACTGAGCGGTAAGCGTGGCGATACAGGCAGGAGAAAACGGCCCCAGCTGGCATTAGCTCACTGGTTTCATTCCAGCCGTGAGTGTGGCAGAGTCTGGCCGCATCACCCTGACATTTCTTATACAGAATGGGGTCCAGCCTGAGGAACGGCACCGCATCATGAATACAATCGTAGTTTGGTTTATTAAGAACACATAGACATCGTCATTTTTTTGTTTTAAACATTGATTCTCCCTGACTGCAGACAGATCATATCTTCCATCCACCTCACTTTGAGATAAACACAGCTTACAGACACAAACTTAATATTTGTCCAATTTGTTCAAAAATAAGTGACTGTAGTTTTATTCTGAAAAGCAATTCAATTCTTTAACATGGCACTAGTTGATTAGTCATTTTTCAAGTTGAACTCGTTCCCAAAATGAATTCATGTCATTTATTGTTTTTAGCTGACAGCTTATCTTACTTCCAGTCTCTGGCTATGAAGTACTGCAGCTCCAGCAGCCTGTGCTCACAGTCCTCCACCATCTTCTCAGTGTACAGATGCTCCATCAGACAAGACAGGATCCTGCATGATCAGAACCAGTTCTGTACAGTTACTGCTGATCCACCCAGCTGTACGTATTGTGTTCTGGAGCGGAGTTTTGACGTTTTCCGGTGTTTTTCTACCGGCAGGACTTACATGGGGTCTCCGTTGCGGATGTGTTTGCAGGCTGTCTGGATGACAGACTCACAGGCCTCGTTCAGCGCCCTGTCGATCCGATAGTCGGCTCCTGGGTCTGCTTCCTGCACCAGGTCCTTGAGCTGATCACAAGAAGAAGAGCAACATCAGGAGAAGAACCTCAACAACCGACACGACCAGAGGCTGAAGCTCCTACACCCAGGTCAGAAACAGAGGCAGTACCAGAGCCACGACGGCTCCTTTAGAAGCAGGAATCAGTGTTCCACTCTGACCAGTGGTGCTGCTGGGAAACCTCTGGAGCAGAGAAGCTGCTGGCTTTATGTATAATCACACATTATTGCTAGTTTTGTTTGGCTTAGGCAGGGCGGAGCAGGTTAAATAGCTTGTTTCTCTGCCGCCTTTAATAAACAGTTTCCTTCAAACTGCAGACGGAAAGATCCGACTGAAACATCCTGAATACAGCCTCAAGCAGTGTTGAAAGTTGGAGAAATATCCGAGTTAAAAAGTAACGGCTTAAAATTATTTTCAGATTGTTCAAAACATTTGTCAGACTGATGAAAGTAAAGTTAAGGCTGACGTACATTCATTTAGCATGATTGACAGCACTGAGACACTCCTCCTGACTCTGATGTGTCAAAGAGAGAACCATCACATTCATTTTAATGCCATGACAGGAAAAAAAAAAAAAAAATATATATATATTTTTTT
>NW_006800163.1:157311-172149 GCF_000485575.1 Poecilia formosa | reverse complement strand
AAAAAAAAAAAAAAAAAAAAATATAAATATTTATTTTTTTTTTTAACGTCTAATTTAATATCGTTAGATTAGTCTGAAAGTCTGACTAATAAGATGTTCTCAAATTATTACAGTTCCCCCAGAGTGGAAATACGTCAACACTGGGTTACAAAAAATATATATTTTGGAAGTTGTCGGGGTTTTTTTTTTTAATCTGAATTAGGATTATTTTTGCACCACTGAATCCAAAAATTACATCAATTTTCTCAATCAGGTTTTTACTCCACTTTGCTTTATAGAAATCTGATCTTCTGACTAAATTGATGACATTTTTGTGCTGTAACATTATCAGTTCATTTCCGTTCATATTTATTTTTTTAGGAGGAAAAAAAATGGTTTTATAACAGAGTGCATTAATTAAATGTTACAAACTTGGATTTCTGTAAACTGAATAATAAACACTAATAAGGGTAAATACATGTGAATTGAACATTACGTCTTCATTGTGTAAAATTCTCTGTCTCTTTTCTGTCCTGATGAAATTCTTTTGGCTGTTGACCAGAGTTATGATTCTCTTCTATGACAGCAACTAATAAACATTAAAACTTGCCATTAGATTCTCTTTTTAATTCTCCTGCTAGTTCTAAATGAGGCTCCAGGCCGTTTTAACTCACCGCTTTTTGGCAGGTGGGCTCGATGGCCTCCATGTCTCCTCGGCCGACCCTCATCAGGCAGTGCAGCGTCCGGCCTTTCCGGTGTAAACCAGAGCAGTGGTTCTCTATCTCACTGCGGCAGTGCAGCACAATCTCAGGACTCAGGGAGAAATCTTCCATCAGCATCCGCCTGTAATCCATCATTTCTCCCTGACACTCGCCACTCACCACTCGACCTAAAATGTATGTCACAGAGCAGGAAGCACACAGTAGAATTATTTTAAATTGGATTTTAAACGTCCTGGCGCTGCAGACGGAGGAAAGATCTGCTCACCTCGGTGCACGGCAGCCTCAAGGCACAGCAGCAGGTAGGACAGACGCGTCTCTTTGGCTCGGGGCATGTTTGCGTCCACGTTGCAGCGGTACTTCCTCAGGTCCGATTTGCAAGCTTTGGCGAGAGAGTAGCTCACCTTGTAGTCCTGGGCAATCAGCTTCTGCCTGGTGGTCAATGCCTCACGACACTGAAGACGCAAACATCAGCACCAGAGCTTACAAGTAAGCCAGAAAATTCAGGCCACTAAGCATGAATCCAAGCCAAATCAGCTCATTGTGTTGAATTTTATACCATCACTCAGTTTCACAATGTGACCAGAGTGTTCCCCTGACTTTTTAAGAGCCACTGATTTAACAGAGCTGTTGGGGGTGGGGGGGACACACAGTGAGATGAAAAAAGCGGAGGGGAACTCACCCTCTCAGACATGGCATCCTCAAACTTGTGGTTGAACAGACATTTATAAACTCGGCCCTCCCCAGCTGCTGTCTGTGAGGAAAAAAGATCAAGTTAACTGAAACTCACAACCACATGTACAGATGGGCTTCTGCTTTATGTTTATTGGTTTCTGATATGACGCATCAGCAGCGTAGCATTCACCTCGTTCAAAAAACATGCAGAGAACCATTATACAACTCTTTTTAGACTTTATAGTTTGATCAAATTATAAGTTTGGTAATATTTTGTCTTGTGTGGTACAAGAAGAAAACGTATGAAAGTGGAAATGAAGTGTGATGGTTGTAGTTAAGGTTAGCTGGGAACGACTAAGTGCATAGAGCAGATACTGCACAACAAAAAAATCATGATTAAAATTCTGATGTTTTAAAAAACTGCAAAATTGTTGGGTTTATTAGTGGCAAGCCATATTGACCAAAAACAAAAGGCGACAGCTTGAAACGCAACTACTGTGTGGAGCAAATCTTTAGTTTTACTTTTTGAACTCAACTATCACAGCAGGTTGATTTTTTTCCTGCTATCCTATGTGTTTGAGATGAACCTGTAGGTGCTAAAAAAAAAGGTTCTGACGTAATGGGCTAAAATGGATGATAAGACTCCAGCAGTACACCATGAAACACAAAGTAACTGTGGATGTGTCAGAGAGCATCCTCACATTTTCACAGAAGCGTTCCCGGTCGTCTCTGCAGGCCAAGTACAGGTATCGGTCAAGGTGGAAATCATCAGAGGACAGCTCGGCTACTCTCATGATGGCCTTCTTACAGTCGTCTCTGATGCGGTGCACGCCTGGTTGCTCCTCAGCCTCACGGACTAAACCCTTCTCCAGACAGGCAATCACTTCCCCCTGAGAATGGACGTCCTGCACACACACAGTTTTAGCAGGCCACTTCATCTATTTAACTCTTCAGTTTTCATATAAAAAAAAAACCAAACAAACAAAACAAACACAGAATGTCCATTCTCAGCTTTTATCTTGTTTTTACTCATTTTTTAAGAACATTTCTGCTGTTATTGCACATTTATTTTTCTGTATTGCACTGATGTGCTGTGTTGTAAACAGTCTGTAATATTCAATAAACATTATGTACATAAATAAAAATTCATCCTATCGAGTTACACATCCCTGGATTGAGAATAATATTTATGATAACTGCACAGCATTTCTTATGTTATAGACCTGCATAGTATATTATTATTATCTTGTTTTTTCTTGTTAAGATAAGACAAGATAAGGTATTCCTTTATTAATCCCGCAGTGGGGAAATTTGCATTGTTACAGCAGTACAGAGGACATAGCAGAACCAATATAAAAATATAAAAAAATCTATATATATATATATATATATATATATATTATAAAGTTGTTATTTTTAACACTTCTTGATCTTTTCTGTGAACCCACTTTCCCCACTTTGGAAGAACTTTTCTATTCTATTCCAAAATAAAAATAGTCCAGATTAAAACTTAAATTAGAGCTGGTAATACAAGCTTAGAAGATGTTTTATATTATTTTCTGTAAATACAGTGTCTGTAGGCCTAGCATCATTGACAACATGACACTGATCAAATATATTAAGGTTTAACCTTCATAACTTATGTTTAGTTGTCAAGTCTCCCAAGTATCTTCAGATAAGTCAAAGGACAAACTTGTGAAAAAAAAAAGGTAAAATAATAATAAATCAGCTCCAGGAACAGAGCCATTTAGGGATAAGAAAAAATGTGAGGACTGAGTGCAACGCGTTAGCTTAAAGAACCGTTTAGGTCAATAAAAGAGGGAAATGTTGACTTGATAATGGCGACGGAGGGGTCAGGGTTGTTAAAACAGATACTCGATGTCGGCTGTTAGCGTGACTCTGTTTGACGACAGAAAATCTGTCACATTTTCCTCTGTTATGTTACAGGCTGGATTGAGATTATAAAAACCTTCAGATTGTAGTCATCCAACAGTTTTATAGCACCTTAGTAACAATGTTAAAAATTATCTACATTTGTCATACTGATTATAAACAGCTATATTGATAGCTTTGGTTTTTAATCCAACTGATGCATACAGTTAAGACCAACATGTTTCAGACATGCAACAGACTTAGGTTTATGGGATCTTTCAGTGCTTCTAAGAACAACATAAAGTTGGCAGTGGCCTAGTCAAAGTCCTCACAGATAAAGTTAAAGATTATGATGATAGAAAGGATGTTTGATTAAATTTCCTATAAAACATAAAGACTGAAAAAGTAATCTAGTCCAAACTGATGCTTATTTTACACACTTATCCTTTGTTGATTCCTGATTTTTTTAAAAATGCATCATTGAATGAAAATAACTATATGAATCTGCAAGGCATACAGAAAGATATTGTTTTTTAATGATATGGATATAGCTTTAAACCCATTATTCTCTGGATTTAATGTCATTAATGTATAATTTGGCTAGAGCTGAATAACAGACTGAATATCTATCATCAAAATGTCACATTCAGTAAAATCTCAAATCCAAGGAACCAACTGATATCCTCACATCAGCTGCATTCTAATATGGGTGTAGTTTCATGTGACCTCATTAGTGATAACAATGAGGTCACATGACTAAAAGGTCTAATATTTTCAACTACACCAGTCAAATATTGTATTGACATCATACCTGTTCACAATTTGTAAAGAAAGTTCAACATTGGACAGAACTTTTTTTGAAAAAAAAAAAAAAAAAAAAAAAAAAAACTTTGGCAACATTATTGTATTTGACAGGGTGTGCACATGACACTATAATAAACATAATTATCATGAACATGAAAGAGTCTTTATGAATGGTTATGGATGTTAAATAATGACACTTTTAATACAAAGTTGCTCTAAAAGTTGCCTTGAAAGTCCATTAAAAGTGCAAACTTTGCACTTTGCACTTTTCTAAATAATAACACTTTAATGGTACTTTTAATGGACTTTCCAGGCAACTTTTAGAGCAACTTTGCATTAAAAGTGTCATTATTTACCAAATGATTCTTTATGACAACCGTTATAAACATTCATAAAGACTCCTTCATCTTCATAACAGATGTTATGTCATGTTTATACAGTGTCATGTCAGTCTTATGCACACCCCTCCAAATAAAGTTTTTGTTTTTTGTGGTTTTGTTTTGTTTTACTTACAAAGTGACTGACCTCTATCGCCCCGTCAGCGTGGATGTTTCTGATTACAACTTATCCAAACCGAGTTTTGGACCTGAACAAGCCTCCTTGATGAGACTCAAACCATCTAATGAAAGTTCAGAGGCCTTCAGGTAAAACTCTGCAGACAGTGAATCTCCACCAACTCGTCCAGTTACTAGTGAAACCTGACATCCTGCAACAAGTTAAACCAGCTTAGACCTCCAATATCTAAAGTACAATCATGTTAAACACAACAGCTAATGTTTTACTGGAATTCATCCAACAGTCACTCCGGTTGGACAGGTCCAACGTTTTCCATCTGCAGTGTGTGTTTCACATGTCAAGCTATTTGCTTAAACTCAAGATGAACTGGGGAATCTTAAAGGCCTGTCAAACGTGTCTTATTTCATAGAACCTCATGTCATTCCAAATATGTCAAACTAGTCAAATCACAGTTCATCTAATAGACCAAATACCTTCCCCACTTCTTACAGCAAATTAGTACAAATGTATTCGGAAAATTTCAACATTTCCTGAACTAGACTTGTGTAAAAAGTTACAAAATACATTTTCTGCTAAACAAACAAAAAAAAGATAACTTCAATAATGTGCACAAATGTAGTGGATTACTTTATCCACAACTTTACAAGCTCTAGAAATTGTTTTGAATTTAGAAAATTCCCAGATCTGCAGAAATCCTAAGCTGGAAAAAAAAAAAAAAAAAGAAAAAAACAAACAAGCCTCAACTCTCACAGCCAGCGTCCCGGAAAGAGACCCTGATAAAACGTGTCCTTTGGGTCTCAGACTGGAAGTAAAGTTTAAGAGTGGAGAACAAAGCACCTGAAGATGTTTTTTCTAGCCAACAGTGCGTTTGACATCCGTGTTCTAAAGCAAACATGATACACGGTGGTTTAACTGTTTCAGCACAGCTTTCATTTACATGTTTGAGATCAGAAATGTTTCACAGTCCAGAGGAAGGTTTTTGTCTTTGCCATGCTGAGAAATCGTTCAGTCGTCGCTCGAAAACTTAGGACTCTTCATTAACTTTAGATTTAATGCTTTTAGAAAAAACACCTGTTAAAATATGATACAAAAAATAAAAACTTTTAATACAAAGTAAAGAGTTCTACTTTTGCCTTTGAGAAATCATTTTTAATGAGCAAATTGTATGTAAAGATTTGTAGTTTATGTTTTATAGTAAAAGATGTTTGAACAATTACAAGTAGTTCTGATTATTTAGTCAGGTGACCTCCTGGTTAAATAAAAAACAAAATGACAGGTCAGATGGAAACTTATTTTGTTGATTTCCCCAATGTGCTACAATATAATAGTTTTATAACATAATGAAACATTTAAGAGTACAGTGTCTAACAAAGGACTGCGGCCAAACTTGTAACAATAATTGCTGCTTACTAAGACAGATCGGCACAAAGACACAGAAAGAAATGAGCAAATTCACCAACTCCAGATGTGCAAACCAAAACCAAACAGAACCTCAAACATGTAGAAAGTATTCAGCTGCAGGATCCGTTACTTTAAGGTCCTTAAAGAAATTAGGATTTTTTTTTTCCTTTTGGACATTTTTGTCTCCAGTGTTGAAGCTCGGCTCACCTTCTCCCCGGTGCTGATGCTGCCGCAGTGCAGAGTGTTGATGTCTTCCCGACATTTGTCCATGAAGCCGCAAATCAACCGAAAATCACTGTAGATGATGCTGGCCATCTTGGTGATGTACTGGTTGCACTGGTAGTCAGTGATGTTTCCACGGTTATCCACCAGACAGGAGACCAGGTAGCCCTTCCCCAGCTCCTCTGCAGCACATTCTTTAATCTGAGTATGGAGAAGAATTACTTTGTAAATAAAGCAAAACAAAAACACGAAAAACAAAAACTTTATTTGGAGGGGTGAGCATAATACTGACATGACACCGTCATATACATTACATTGACATTAACATCTGTTATGAAGATGAAGGAGTCTTTATGAATGGTTGTAACTGTTGTCATGAAGAATCATTCGGTAAATAATGACACTTTTAATGCAAAGCTGCTCTAAAAGTTGCCTGGAAAGTCCATTAAAAGTACCTACTTTGAATTAAAGTGTTATTATTTACAAAATAAAAACATGAGCTCAAACAGTGAGCTCATGTTATATCAGATGGAATATGAGCCGATCCCACTACTTCCTCTTTACAAATCAGACAGATCAAAAGCTAAGCTAACGTCAGAGTTTTTAACGTGTGCTCAAAATAAGTTTGGTTAGTTGTTGAGCTCTGTGAGCACGCTTCCTCCTGCTGATAAAGTCAGAGTTAAAGTAGAATCAGTTTAACACTGGAACTGAGAGATCAGAGGACCAACTGATTCTGGAGAAAGTTTTGCTGAGATAAGAAAAACTGTAAAAACAAAAAGCTTCAAAATGAGTAAAAAGTCAAGTTAGTGCTGCAATAAAATGATTCTCACGAGCTCTAATATTGGACTTGTCTCATTTCTAAGTTTGGCACATTGATCTAGTTAGCCAAAGTAGGCTAGTTTATCAATTCTGACTAAATACAAGGTCAAAGTGGTGTTGACTTCTGACCTCAGAAATGGTCGTCTTGCAGACCTCCACAGCTACAGACTCAAACTTCGGATCGGTGGTGAGGTTTAACTTGTAGTTCCACAGAAGCTGGAAAAGAGAGCAGACAGCATAATCATAACCAGTTCCAGATGATACGTTATTTTTTATATTTAAGTGTTTTAGTTCCAACTAAAATGATGAAACTGACAAAACTACTGAACATTCATGTTAAAGATTACATTTAACTATACATGCTAAACCAATTCCTCCAGTCTACATATGTAGTAATACACTCAGAGCAAGGCATGCTGGGAAGAGGGGGCTTTAGAGTACTTACATGATTACAGTCAGCAGCAATTTCAGATTCCTTAAAGAAAAAGAAAAAAAATATGGTCAGGGGTTTGGCATTAAGATTTAATTACAGCTCAAACATTTTTTTTCTTTTTTTGGCTCTGTAGATGAACTAGACACTCATTGAAACTTAAATCAAATTAGCTTGTATGCAAAAACACAACTTCTACATCATATTTTTGCCGTGTTGATCAACACCTCCTTTATAATCATGAAGACTCTTCCCATAATCAGAAAAATGTTGAAAGACAGGAGATGAAGTTCCACCCAACACCAACATATAGACCCCGATGTGGAATAAGCCTGGATGTACAGACAGTACAGGGTGTATGCTGTAAGCCTAATGACAATCCAATCATTTCTCTTGTTGAGACATTTGGACAGCGTGTCTGAGGCTGATGGCAGAGCTCAGGCAGACACACATCGTACACACACGGCTCAGCTCAGCAGGATGTCAGCAGACTGATCAACGCTGACATTGATCAGTCTGCCGACTGGAAACAGCCTTCTGGAAACACGGCTTTATAGGTAAAAGTTTACTACAGAACTACCATATGAAAATGGCCAAATAAAGGACCAGCATAGAGATGAGAAACACTGGAAGCTTAACCAGACCTGCCAGGGAGATCCTGACAGGTTTTATGTTCTCAGCCGTTGGATCTACAGCAGATTACTCAAAGCATGCTCACATTAGAGGGACACAATCCACCTGTTGGGTAACTTAAAACCACAGGAATATTTTCAGGTAGTTCCACAGTAGAACTTGAAGCCGATTTGAAGAAAACTGCCTTAATGTACCTTCTCCACAGCCAGCTCTAGCTACATGCTGCATCAGACCTAAAAACTACTGAGAGACCATGAAATTTGTGCTTCATTTGTGGAGGGAAAAAAAACAATCTTACAAATTAGTGATATTTTATGAGATGGCATCCATGCAACAAACTCAAAAAAACATTTTTTAACAAACTTCAGCTGCGACCGTTCTCTGCCAGTCTGCCTCTGATAAGTGAAATACTTTGCGATGATGTTCATGATGGGTTATCTTACTCGTTTTTTTATGTTCTGTCTGGCTATGCTTTTTTGAGTTTTTTTTCTTTTTCTTTACCATCTAAATTATTCATCATACTATAAACCCGATTCAAAACATGATATTCATTACAGGTCCTGTTATCAGCTGCCCTAAGACTTTCACCACCAGCCACTGAAAGAGCCTCATCAGTTTCTCACTAGTAGAAGAGATTGAGAAAATAAAATATCTTAAAAAAAAAAAAAAGCTCATGACATTGAGTAACGCCAGGCAGCTCATTTGATGTCACACTTCAGCAGACAAATTGGCTAAAGACATCCACCGTCAGTAAGAAACAATTTCTCTGAAATGCTGATTAAAGTCAAGGCTCGACTTCCTTCCTCAAACAAGTTCAGCTTCCACACACACATTTTTTTTTTGGGTTATTTTTTTTTGGCCTTCCTCTCTCACTGCGTCTTTCCCGCCATGCCTTCTTCACTGCTTCCAGATCTGAAAGTCGCAATAAACACAATTAAGAAGCAGCCATTATAGATCATTTTGTCCTTCCGCGTCACACAGGTTGACCTGTTGCTGTCTCAGTGTGCTCTCTGTGTGTTTCCACGGCACGCTGCTGGAGCTGCTGGACTGGAAGGTGTAGCCAGCTTCCAACTTGGAGCAACGCAAGAAGGGCTGACCTCTACGTTTGGCTCCGGATGCAGCCTTTTCATAATATCCAGTCAATGCTTTTAAATGGAAGCGAAGCAGTTGTGCAGCATCTCAATCTAATAGAACCAACACCAGATTCTGCTGAACAACTCATTTCTCCCATCAAAAACAGTCTGTCGAACGTACGCTCTCAAACAAACAAACTGCTTCGGTCGTTGTGTGTTTTATATGATTAAGTACCAACTGTCCCACAGGACACCACAGTACTAATCATGCTATATTAAACAAACTAAGTATATTGCAGGCACAGAGCTTGAATATGTAAATAATTAGCCAGCGGTTCCTGTAGAGCACTCACTTTGTTACAGTGATATTTCTATAAATGTGATAACGTGCGCCATGTTGAGCAATCCGTCAAGATGAAGATCACCTCCATGTTACGCCGCATTAATGCAATAATTCATGCAAAAGGAAGCTCAACCAAGTCAACTAAAATGTTTATTTATGTTATACAGTGTTCCAATTATGGGTTTTGAATCATCTATAATCATCAAACTTAAAACAAAAGCTTGAAATATTTGGCTCCAAATGTACTGAATCTGTACACGAGTTTCACTCTGAAATGAAAAATACTGCATTTTCCACAATATTCTCATTTTTTGAGCTGCACGCATTATTTACTGAACTCCTAAAACTACATTTTGTTTACGCAGATGTGGCTGGAACATGGACAATCACTTTAAATCATATTGTGTCCAAGTATGATCCATTCCAGGTGGGTTAACCCATGGTTGACGTGAAGCGTGCTATGATGGAGAGAAAACAGGAAGAAGTTAAGTATGAGACTGTGAAAGCAGCAAAGACAAAGTCCAAAGATATTAGAAAAAATATATATTTTAAGAATGAAATACATCATATGTCCGATTACATTAAATATGGACAACATTAAAATAATCTCTCAATAACTTTAATTTATAGTTCTTATTTACCATTTACTCTGCCACATAATGAAACGGCAACATTTTTCAGTATTTGAAACCATACAAACCAGAACAGCAACATGACATCAGACCAGAGAGGACAGTCTTCAGTTTCCATCTGGACCAAGTACCACGTACACAAAACCACAGCGCAACTGCCAGAGAGGCTGACCGAGGGCAGGCCCAAGAAACCAAGTCTAAAAAGAATTCTGAAATCCCACCCAGCAGCCTGAAACAGGTTCAGCTTCCAGAGAGCAAAACTTTATCTGCTGCCTTGGCAAAGAAACAAGAAACATTGTAAAATGTGTTACTAAAATGGATCAACACTTACTTTGAACAAATCGTTCTAGTCTTAATTCTTGAGACAACCCATCATGTTTTATTGTGACTTAAATGTTGTCGTTTTTGGAAACTTTGTTGTAGCTGATTAGAAACACCTAGAAGGCCACAGCCGGATGTGATCCAGTCAGGACAATAGGGTTGTAGTGATACAATAATCTCACGATACGATACACGATATTCTGCTCACGATACAATATATATTGCGATATTCAGCAAACAATACAGTTCAATACACTTTTGCGATTTTCTGAAAGATTTTAGAGGGACAGAGTGATTTTGGTGACATTTTGTGACTGTTATAGAGTTGGATTGAATTAATTTAACTGAAAACTGATTAAAAGCACCAACTAAACAATACCTGGCTCTGGTTGGACATGGACACAGACTTAAAGTCGACAGCTGGACAAAATGAATCAAAGAAGTGGTGAGAAAACATGTTTCTTTTAATTGAAACAGTACAAACTGTAGCTTACATGCATTTATAAAGTAAATAAAGTGCACCAAGTACCCTGCTCTGAATAGTTTGATACCTTTTTAACCTTAACACTTAACATCTGAAGGAATCACTCTAAGCCTACTTGCTTCACTCTCCTGGCAAAGCAAGCAATGAGTGAGCAAGGTGACAGTTGGATGTTACGATACTTGCGGATGAATATCGATTTTTTTCTAGGAAAGAAAATATTGATATATATCGCAAAATCAATATTATTACACAGCCCTACAGGACATACAGTCAAGACCAGGCACAGGAGGATGAACAAGTGAACACATAAAGAGAGAGTGAGGGAGAGAAACCTTTCCCATGATAATGATTGTTTGTATAGAAACAAGATCTACGTGTAAGCTGCAGAGCATAACGACATCTGTTATAACACCAGGTTAGGCAGTATGTCACTCAACACCATTATCCATGGTCAAACTAATGAATATTTCAACATGAAACTAAAAAGATATTCTTGAAGATACTCAATAACATCTTCCCAAGATGGCACAAAACAGCACCTCAGACAAATACTGGAGGGTCTCCCAGTGGCTCTTCTCTTACTGTCCTGGTTTAGGAGTTCTTACAGCTCATTCTTGACCAGTCATGTGGGCAACATCTTTGTCTTCTGCTGTATCCAACATCTACCGTGTCCTTGGTCAAAAGTGTAAGGTGGGTAAAGTAAATACATCAACGTATGCTGCAGTGGGAGAATGTCCCAAGAGTATTTTGCTTACGTTTTGTGCGAAAGATGAAATGCCTTTAACGAAACAAAACATTGTCTAATCACTGTGAGTAAAAGAAGACATTTCTCTGATCGTACACAGTATGTACTGGTCTGAACCCCCTCCACTTAACGTTCAGCTGCTCTGCTCAAGCTACCAAAAGTCTGAAACCTCTGGAAGTCTAAGACTCTCGTAACATGGCTGTACATCCAGAGGAGGATCACTGAATTCACATTGACACAAAAATTTGTTTGAGATAAATTGCATACAAACAAAGTATTTCAAACATCTTTGAGCCTTTATGCAAGCTGTGTCAGCAGCAGAGCGGTGGCTACGAGCAACACTAAAAACTTATTTGCTAGAGATTGCTACTTTGTCGTTCAAGAAATTTAGAAAGGCAAGTACAGCTAGTCCACTAATCAAGAACAACAAAGACATATGCAGGGTTTCCTCCAGCGTATTACAGGACTGGTGGGTCAACAGGCTTTACCCCAAAAATGATTGTTCAGAGCCAGTCTGATGTTGACATTCTCTTCAGTTTCATTTTGTTGAGAAAAAGAACAGAGCAGGAAACGTGGGTAACAAATGCACTGTAGGTAAATGTTTCTGATTAGAAAAATCTTTATACTAATCAAATGACAAAACTGAGGTTTGAGATGCATGTGTGGGCACTGGGCACCAAAGTGTTGCACAAAACTGATAAGCCAGGGGAACTTCAACAGAAGTGTACTTCTTCTACAAAGCATTATTTTCAATATTAATTGATCTAAGCTAGATGACCATTCTGTAAGGCTAATATTACGAGTGTCAAGTTCATTTGCAATAAATAAATAAAACTTAATCAATAATTTAGTGGACCTCCATGACAACATGTCATTTTCTATGCAACTTATGGTCCAATACCTGAGAGACTCTGCTGCACAGATCAAGAGAATCAGAATCAAAGCGATACTCAAAGACCCAGATTTTTAACCTTATACATTCTGAACTTTTTCAAGCCTCCTTTCATCAGCAGTTTTCTCCCAAACTAGATGAAAACAGCTCTTCACCAGAGTTTATCATAAAATTAGAGGCTTGTGACTGAGTAAGTAAACAAGGTCAAGGCTCATCCTAGCATCTGGAACCGTCTGCTAACACACACACACACACACACAAACAGGGATCCTGGTTTGCTGCAGTTCTGCTCAACTGCAAGTTGATGAGCTCAACAAGTGAATAAACAATCAAACACACCATCAGGTTCCTGTGTGGAGAACACTGGGAAGATCCCACAAAAAAGTCTGAAACCTGAAAACTACATGAACAACACAAAACCTTATCCACTGACATCAAGTCATTAACTACATATGCAGGTAGAAAAAAAAAGTTTCATCCTGAAAGGCTTTATGAACAACCATGTGAAAAATGAGATTGCGAAATATTTTCTTACAGCAGGAGCTCCAGCACAGTTGATTTGAAATACCTCCACAACGTTTTAAATAGGGCTGTGGAATAAAATCTATTTTTAATGAATTGAGATCATGACAATTCTGACAAGCTACAAAACTGGATTTAGTTTTGCTAGATTATTACACAATTCTTAGAAATGTGAGAACTAATCAAAATACAATAAAAAGATTTTTATTTGTTCTCCAAACTTCCATCACCTGATCTGCCTGTTTGATTGCATCGCCAAGATAAACTCAATAACATCTCAGACCAGAGATCTGAACACTGATGATGACTGATGTCTGTCTGGAAGTTAAGTAACATTGAAAACTTAACAAGAGTAAGGTGCACTGTGCAAAACAGATGAAAGGTGCCATTTCTAAATAAGAATTGAAATCCACACACCTATAATATACCAACAAATCCTAACCGCTCTAATGAAGATGATAAATGGTTTGAGGAACAGAAATTACCTGACTGCAAACTGGCACTTCTCCTCAACGATCTTGAACATGTGAGCAGGTTACCCGGTGCTCTATCTGTTGTTTAATAGATCAATTTACCCAGAGTTAAACTTCCAACATAAAGAACATCCCGCACACGCAAGAATCTAGTGATGTCGTGTGCGTATGCATCTTGCGTAATCTGACAAAAAATTACCCTTCAACTTTTTTTCTGAACTATAATTTTGTAATTTACTTTCATTGTTTCAACGTTTATCCTTGAACCAAAAAGCTTACTTTTAGAGACCATAGCAAACAGTCCTGCCATTGCACCACGCTGAATTACAGGTTAAGCAGTCAGTGTTTCTACGGTGTTCTCTGTCTGGTTTTGCGCTGGACATCACAGTACAAAGTGGGAGCCATTTAAAACAGATTCGTTTAGGCTGCGGTTATGTATTCTGTATGACGTTCTCAAAATGCGAGCGCTAGCAGCAGTTAGCTACAAGCTGCTAACGCAGGCACACCCTGCAGCTGGTCGCAAACTACGTCTCCCATCGGCGCTAATTTACCTCCTTTTTATCCTGCAGACACTCTAGTACCGCCAGGTTGTTGTTCCAGGAATGTTTCGGACAACGCCGGGTCAGATCCTCCCTACATACTGCCTCATCGGACAGCTTCCAGCCGGTAGAGCGCCTCCGACTTAACGAGGCCCCCGCTGCCTGGTTCCTCTCAGCGGCTCCCTGGTTTGCTCCGGGACCCGGACCTGCTGCAGGATTTGCGGGGTTGTCTCCAATAACACTGAGCCTGCCGACACCGTTGTTTTCACCTCCTTGAACTTGATGCGCCAGTGAAAAGATGCACATCACCAGCAAAATCAGAGGAACACGTATACAGTCCGCCATCTTCACTGAGCCACTCAGCCAACTGAGGCGTTCAGGAACGCTCGGAGAGATTGGAACTGGGAATAAAGGCGTAGACGAGTTTCCTTTTGAATTATTCATGAGTCCAGTTACTTTTAGTGAAGCTACCTTGAGTTCCGAAAACTTTTTCTGAACATTTATTCTAAGTAAACCAAAAATATTAACAGAAATTCGGACGTTAATTGCATTACGTTTGCTTTTCCGAAAAAAATTCAACAAAGGAAGCATTATAGATAATTTCAAGACATTTTTTTTAGAATTTATATGCTAAAAATGTGTTTTTTTGTTGTTTGTTGCCTCAGGGACAACATTGCGCATTTAGGACCCTTTTGCTCAGACAATATTATTCTAATGTGATGATATTCAATTGATTACAAAATA
>NW_006800163.1:132479-136612 GCF_000485575.1 Poecilia formosa | reverse complement strand
AAATATTAATCGTTTTGTTAAAGCTTTTGCTAGTGTAATAATTAAATCATGACTACTATTATGACAAATTTATGTTAGATCATGATTTCTTGGTTAATGACAAGTTGTCATAACGAAGACATTTTTGGCGAGATTAATGACAAGTTGTCATAAAAACATTTTTGGCGAGGTTAATGACAAGTTGTCATAACGAAGACATTTTGTCTAGAATAATGTCAAGCTGTCATAACAAAGACATTTTGAATAATGTCAACTTTATTAAAAGTCATTATTTACCAAATGACGCTTTATGACAACAGTCATAACTATTCATGAAGACTTATTGATGTTCATGACAGGTGTTGTCATGTTTATGACAGACTTATTCAACCCCCTTCAAATAAAGTGTTACCCCATGATGTGATAACATATCTAAATGAAGGTTAATGTCAATTAAACTCATTGAGGAATATGACACTCTAATCTACTTTAACCAATAAAAGAGCTCCAAGTGTGATAAGTTGTAAGTTCACTGAACCACTTCAGACTCATCAAGATCAGCAGATATCTAGCGCTGTGTTTGATGGACCTAAAGTATTAGAAAATATAACGTGAAGTCGCATAGCGTGAAGCTATCCACTTTTTGCACCTCTGGTTAAATCTTTCTGTATGATTAATTCTATCATTTATTTTTGTAAAAAAATCTGACATTTGTCCTTAAAATGACATTTCTTGTGAGTTAGTAAAATAATACAAAGATACACATAGATATATTGATATATGTTCAATTTGAGGACAATTTGTTTCCTAATGTAGATAGCAACCTAGCAACAGTCTACAGATAACAGATGGCTTCTAGAACTACATGGTTGGAGGGAGAAGGGACTTAACATATTTAATGTATAATGATAAAAAAAAAAAACACTCATGACTAACTCACTGGGTAAGTCCTGAATTTTAAATGTGTGTTAAGAAAAAAATTATGTCTAGACAGCAATGCTGTCAAAGAGCCTGTAAGACTTCACAAAACACAAACTCAGACAATTCTGAACGCCAGAATAATAATTTAAAAAAAAAAAATGCAGTTTTTATTAACTCCGAAGTTGTACACAAACAGCTGGTAAGAAATATACATATAACTTTCCTTAAAAATAGAAGTTTGATTTATAAGACTAGTATTCCTTTGGCACTTGAAGTTTCTGTGTGATGAATGTGTGTAAAAACAGCAGACCTTTGCAACAACTCAGTTTAACCAGTTAGAAATGAATTGATAATGATCACAATTTCTGGGAAAAACTGATTTTATCTCCATGTTGACATTTGACTTTGATTTTCTTCCTCTTCCGGTTTGAATGCTGAAGTGGCACTACGAGCTAACACCTCCAGCCCCAGGTCTTTATGTCTTGGTTCTTTTTAAATGTTGGAGTGAACATCAAGATCTCTGGCTTTAGAAAGGTTCTCTGAGGTTCTGAACATAAACTGACATGCTTTAATATCAGGTTAAAAAACCTGAACAGGTATTAACCTTTACCAATTCTGGTGCCCATTTTCAATTTAAGTCAACTGAATTCATAATTTATAATCAGTATAATTAAGCAACTGCAGATTAAATTATATTTCTAATCCAACAGTGGGTGTCGTAAACACAGCAGCCTTATACGTCTGAGACTAGATCAACTGAAAGAGAGACGTTGAAGAAGTTGTTTTCATCTGTAATGGACATGTTTCTGATTTTGATGCTAGTTGCTTAGCAGTAATGTATCTAATGGGTTTGTCAGTGATCTGCATAATTTCTAAAACCGCAGGACAAATGTTTTCTCAAAGCCCTTTCATCAGACTCAGAACAGAAGAGCATGACCCACAAGCGCATCTGCAGCTGAGGAGCTAAAACAGAACTCTGGTATTTAAACAATCTTATCACACCAACATAAATTTGCAGTTTTACCTGAAAAAAAAGGAACAGGGAAGGTGTTCTGACTTGACTCAGCCAGTAATCTGTTAGAGAAAATATTTAGCAGCATATAATGTCCAACACTTCAGTCTAATCACTTTCCTTGTGGTCTGACTGCAACTGGAACAAAGCCAAGATGTCCTCCTTTACTCCCATTTGTAAAGTTTCACCATCTTCTCTGTGAGAGAGGCCAGAAAATTCTCTCCATTCACAGAAAAGGAGCTGATGTCCAACACTGGTAGGTCAGCTGGAAGCTTCTGAAGCAGAGAGCCACTTCCTGCATCCCACACCTGGGGAGGGGCAGAGCAAACAGAGTGCATTAGGAAGATAAGATGGATCAAAATTTAGTTGCTTTGTAGTGCAACTCATTTATAATCAAGTTGAGTTCATTAATCCAAAAATGTTGAACTGAAATATATAAATTTCTTAAAATAGCCTGACAGAGAAAAAAACAAAAATTAAGTGTACACAGGACCTACCATGGTGGAGTTGGAGGCCTCGTCCCCAGCACATACCAACATCCCACGACCTTCTGGATGCCTGAAGATGGTGTTCTTGGTCAGCAATTTGCAGGAGGAGCCAGCGCTGAATGTCTGCACAGGGGAGCAGGAGCAGCTGGGCAGCTGACTGGCGTCTAGCTGAGGCGCGCGAGTCAGCGCCATCAGGACGCATCGTAGAGTCTGATGGGAGCGTCCTGCAGCGTGGACAACATTTACTAACATAAACAGCCCCGAGGTTCAGAAACAACCATCAGGCCCAAAGCAACACAACCAGTTTGGAGCAGGAGCATGCATGCAACTCTGTAGTGAGCTGACTGTAGTTGAAGTGAGGGGATACAAGGGAATACAACAAAAACCTAAAACTGTTTTACTTTCAGGGTAACAATGCACGCCGTCAACATTAAGTGACCCTCTTTAACCCCATCTCTCTTCTAGTCGTAGAGAATGACTGAGCTTTTATTGCATGAGTTAAATATTCAAAATCTGCCTCAGAACTTATCAGCTCAGCTGTGTTTCTCTCCTAGATGAAGCCTCCAAAGGAGCTACAACTGCTGCCAATAACTTTTTACTTTTCTTCTAAGCTGCAGGATTTATCTTTTAAGATTAAAAAAAAGTTTTTTAAACACATTTGTTATAACAGTCACTAACTCGTGAAAGTATGATGTGAGACAGATAATTTGTGAAACAATTGAGCTCCCAAAACTTCTCCCTGTTCTACTGCTGACGTCTGAAGAACTGCACGCTTCCTGTGACAAACAACCAATCAGAGCCAGGAGAAGGGTTTTAGCCCTGCCAGTCACACTGTGTACACGCAGCTCAATGTGCTAATGGTGGAGAAACATCTTACCATTCAACAAAAACTGTTCATCTGCAGTCATGCTAACTAGCCTGAAAATTCACAACAGACTTGGCTATCAAGAAGAAACTGTAGTGTAACAGAGAGGCAGGGAGTGAGGGAGTAGCAAGTATATAAGCTTGATTGACAGCGCTAAGACCCACCTCCTGGCTCTGATTGTATGTTTCTAGTTGGCACTGGGAGAAAGCAGAGGAACTTGATTTATTCACAGTTTATCTGTCTCACACTATACAGTCAAAATGTTTACATATAAAATAGCCTCTCTGATTAGGGTTACTTGAGTAGTAGTATTCCAACAGATCCAAGTTTTCACCTCTCACCCATTTCCGTCTTGTTCCAGTAGCCCATTTTTCATCAAGGTGCTCTGGTTCCCCAGCACCTAACGCAGACGTCGCCCGGCCAAACATGTCGTGCTTATCAATGTCTCTCATGGTATGAGGTAGGCTCAAAGGGTCTTGCCTAAGGACCCACACTGGATAGCTCAATTTCACTGTTGTATCTTTTATCTTTTGCCCCAGCCTGGATTTGAACCCGGGTTTCCCAGGTGAAAGACTGATGACTTGCCAATTGAGCTATCCAGTCAGCTATCACTTCATCCTATCAATGGCTGGAAAAATGCCCTCATCCTGGCTGTACAGGAATAGGCCCTAAACACCAGAGCAATAGAGGCTCAGATTTACCACACCAGACAAGACCCAAGGTGTAGGTTGTGCAAGGAGGCCCCTGAGACAGTCCAGCTCATAACAGCAGGGTGCAAGATGCTGGCAGGGAAAGCATACATGGAACAACATAACCAAGTGGCGGGGATAATGTACAGGAACAGCAGTGCAGAATATGGACTGGAAGC
>NW_006800163.1:101124-131741 GCF_000485575.1 Poecilia formosa | reverse complement strand
AGGGAATTTATTTATTTGTTTATTTATATATATGTATAGTACAGACAGACAGACAGAAAGAAAGACAGAACTCCTGGACCAGTGCCTCTGTTTTCTTTTTGTGTCTGTTCTGTCTTATCGGTCATGGCAGAAGGACACCAACACTGAACTAGGTTCTGGTTCTGCTACAGGTTTCTTGCTGGTAAACAAGAACTATTCCTTGCTGATTTCACTGCATGGATGCTCAGTATGTTGGATTGCAGCAGCGTTAACAACACAATCCAAGCTGTCCACTGTTGCTACTGCTACTGTCTAATTATGACAGTGTGAATGCGGTCTTACCAGGCCGGTATGTGACCAGACAGTGTCTGCTCTCAGTGTCCACCTGGATGTCTGTGCAGCCGCCACTCTCTAGAGGCAGAATGTGGGGTCTGTAGGTGGTCTCATTCTCCTGCTCCCAGAAACAAGCACCCTCAAGTGAGCCAGCAATCAGCCCACCACAGGGGAAAGAGCTGGACGCCACACGCGGGATGTAGCACAACGACGCCACTGGGCACCTAAAACACCAGAGATCCCCGATGTTAGACTGAATACGAGACAGTAAGTTGTGTCCTAATGTGCAGATGCCAATTTCTACTGAACCATCAAAAATACCGCTCACTGCAGAACGAGTTGTAATGCTTGTCAAGTGTTTTTAGTGAGATTTTACCTGGAGCGAAGAGGTTCCAGCTCATGAATGTGCGAGCTGGTGTCCCTGGTGTCATAAACTAGCACAGAGCCATTGCTCAGACCAGCGTAGATGTAGTTGCTGTTGTCCAGAGACCAGCAGCAGCTCCACACAGGTTTATCCGTCTTATAGGTCTGAACCACCGTGTTGGTAAGCAAGCTGCAAAGCAAGTACTTATGAACAAACACAAGAGAAGGCATATTTCTGAAAATTTTGGCCCATATAGGAAGCCTGCAGCAGAGTTTCAGCTCTGTCTGGTTTCCCCAACACTCTGTGCCTTATGCTTCAACTAAAGCCCCAGAATTGTTCACTAATTGCATAATAGAGTGCTTGTTCTACCACATAGTGTTCTGCTGAACAAGTTACAAAAAGGTGATTGCATGCAATTGTGATTTTGGACTGTCAGTTTTAAATCTGTGTCATGTTTTCTCATCTGGAAAGGTGAATTTGACGTCATCCGTTTAACTCTTCACAGACCAAAACAAAACACCCTGAAGTAACCATGGTAATACCAGGAGATTTCAGTCACCGCTCTTCCTCTAGGATACTTTTTCCATTTCAGTAGATTAACACCACATTCTGAAATCATCCAATTCAGCTTCAGTGTTTTGTATAGCATCTTTAATCAAAATCCCTTTTAGGCCACAGTCAATCATTTGTTAATCCCGATAAATCTGCTAGAGAGGTTACCACTGCTTACTTGCACAGCACCTTAGAGACCGCCCTCCTTGTTCTTACCTGGTCAGTTTAACGGTGTTGTCCAGTGCAGCAGACAGCAGCAGGCTGTTCTCTCTGCTGAACGACAGACCTCTTATCTGTTTGCTGTGGATAGGAACGTACTGACTGGCCTTCATGTTCACCAAGCTCACCTTCTTCACCCCACAACCTGAACAGATACACCAGAAAAATACCTTCACTTCCATGTCACTCCTCAGCCCTAGTCTAATGTTTTGAATGTCGACTCCGGGGACAAACTTAAAACAAAAAACAAGACATACAGCCCCGACGATTAACATGAAACCCATAAAAGTGTAGACCAAACGCCTGACAAACACGGTTGTAAGGTGAAGATTCCTTGTATTTGTTTCATCTTCAACATTCCTTTGGTTATGTGGTGGTTTTCTGCTCTTTGGTGGCTGTTGAAATTAATTTTTCTTTGTGAAATAACATGGTAGAATATCAAAGTTTAATCATGGTGGGGGAGGGGGGTTGTGTGTGTGTTTTTGCAGTCCAACTGCATCTTTGTGGAACATGCAGCAAATATAATATGCTAGTGTGGCACTATGAAAGTGAGTCACGAAACTAGTAGACCCCCCAATTTTGTTTTTGTGATGATCAGTCTCAGCCAGAAACTAGCATTAGAATTTATTAGATGTAACAATGTTTGTATTTCACCATCGGAGGGCGCTGTGTGCGGCAGCGGGTGACACTCTGGCGGGCGGAAGAAGCTCGTCAGTGCTTAGAGGACAGCTTGTTGCAGCAGATGCTCGGAGCAGATTTGTAACCGCTGTATTTTCTTGTTGCAGTTTAAACTAAATAAATGTGCTACCAGAGGAGTGACCCGGCCCATCATTCTCTTCAGTGTAACACTGTACCACATATGCGATGGAATTATTAGGTTGTCCTGTTGCTCAAAATCAGCATTGCTGAAGGATATTTGTGATCTAGTTTATCATTATATTTTTTTAATCTTCCAAAATAATTGACCAGTCATGTTTTCTGTCTTTATCTATGAGTCACAGTTGTATTGTGCACATTTTGAACTTGCAAAAGCAAGTGAGAAATTACCAATAGTACATATGTGAACTGTTTTCATCATGTCTGTCAGGCTGTTTATGAATATTTGTATCACATGCCTGAAAGGTTACCGCTTTACTAAGAAACTGTGTCCATCTATGGCCACAGCACATAGTTATTGTTTTGGACTCAGTTTGACACATTCATCTTTAATTTAACCATTAATCATACGATGTAATGATGACTAACGCCTTCATACAGATGAACATGTTTTAGTTCCAGATAGTCAAGCTGAGCAAGATGAGGTTTGACTGTGGGAAAGTTTACTTTGCTCAACATTTGCAGCATTCATAAGTTCATTTTCTGTGTATGAGGTGAGAATTGTCATCTACCAGTCTGTTTTTTTTTTCAGCTGTAGTATTCAGCTGTTCATGATGTCGACCACAGGCATTTATCCATCTTTTACATCTCCCACTGACAACGTTTCACCATTTCTTCAGATTATTTTCCAACAAATCTCTCTGACTGCAGCGAATTCATAAAGGTAAACTGAGATTCACTTTCTCCAGGTAAGGACAAATTGATTGGTCATTTGGAATGACTGACAGATGGCATCATGATAAATGTCTGAGAGCTGTCGCAATTATTGGCTTCAGACAGGAACTGCAGCAGATTAAAACAAATAATCTAATTAATCTGTTTAGGACGACAAAGATTCTAGAGAAGTAAAATGCTAGAAGAAGCAGACACAGTAAAACAAGTTCTGTAAAATTAACTCCTGATACAAGATGGAAATAAGACTGCAGGTTACCAGGCACTAGAGTAGAGTGAGGGGAGGGCTGTGAGGCCAGCAGGCAGCACAGAGGTTCACAGTAGGACAGAACTCTGCAGCCGCCTGTCTGAGACACCAGCACCGCCTTAGAGAAGCTGTACTGAGCTGTCCTTGAGCCGTCTGCCCTCTGAGACATGCTGAACACGGAGGAGGAGGAAAAGGAGGAGGAAGAGGGTGGAGCCGAACTTCTTCCAGTTTGGGCCATCAAGGCCTTCAGCTCCTACAAAAACATGCAGACAGAGGCAGAGTTGAGTACATAGTTCAAAACCTGATCAGGGTTAGGTTTTTACCAGACACGCAGCTTAAAAACTGGGCTACTGCTTCTTTATACAATCAAAAAAGTTTGACAAACGGGTTTCTAAGCTAAAACCTAAATTGGGTTTCTCTTTTAGAAACAAGAGTTTCTCATACCTTGTTAAAAGGCTCCTTGTTGGTACTCATCTACTCATACATTTTGTATTTTTACTCGTCATATTGATTATTTCACTTTTATTGATTACTCTGTTTTTCATTTGTTATTTGCTCATTTATTGTTTGTTTTGTCTTATGTTTCCAGATAGTCTAGCTGAGCAAGATGAGGTTTGACTGTGGGAAAGTTTACTTTGCTCAACATTTGCAGCATTCACAAGTTCATTTCCTGTGTATGAGGTGAGAATTGTCATCTACCAGTCTGTTTTGTTTTTTTTCTTCGCAAAGCTGCAAAACCACATGGATGCCTCTTTACACAGACAGGTGTGTGTAAAGCAGAATCAGAGAATGCTCTGACCTATGAACTTTTAACTTCTTTTCTGTAATATAGACTGCAACCTGCCATCACCATCTACTATAACTGAAGAATTTTGAATGAATATGAGTTGTAACATTTAATTTCCCTTTGGGATTAATAAAGTACTTTTGAATGTCTCTCCTTGCTGCAAGAAAAACTCGTTGAAACAAACATTTGTAATCCATCACTGATTCTGTATCGATTGGTTCCTTATACCATATTTTCCAGATTATAAGGCACACCTAAAAGCCTTACATTTTCTCAAAAATCAGCAGTGCGCCTTGTAATCCAGTGCGCCTTATGTGTGCACTCAATTCCAAAATCTGTCCCTGACACAGAGACATAAAGTGTACAGTCCGTACGCTGGCAGCGATAAACCAATCAGAGGACATTACATAATACGTAAAGTACGTACGCTAGCAGCAATAAACCAATCAGAGAATTGTTGTCCTTGTTCTGCAGCATATGCCTCCGGTAAAAACCAGATAGGTTTTGCCACGCATCATCGTCCCTGTTCATCTCCATGCGCGACCATCTCACTGCTACTGTGAAAAAGGAAGTGAAGCAAACTAATTCGGAGTTTGCAGTCATTCCGGGAGGATTAACAAAAGAACTCCAACCGCTGGACATTGGTGTAAACAGGGCATTCAAAAAGAACTTGCGAGCGGCGTGGGAGCGATGGATGACAAACTGCGAACACACGTTTACTAAGACGGGGAGGCAGCGCCGGGCGAGTTACGCCACCATGTGTGAATGGATTGTGGATGCCTGGGCTAATGTATCTGCCTTAACTGTTGTCCAAGCTTTCTCGAAAGTCGGCATCGTTGCTGAACAGCCACCTGGAAACGAGGCTGACTTCGACAATGATGAGAGGGAACCTGACATGTTTGATGGCGAAACTGACCAGCTGTTCAATTCAGACATAGAAGAGGAGGACTTTGATGGATTTGTGGAAGAAGAATAAAAAGTAACGTGAGTGTATTGTTACATAGTCGAATAAAGTTCAACTAAACTTACTGTTTTGTTTCTGTTACCTTTTTTTTTTTGTTGTTGACTGTATGTTTGAGCATGCGTCTTATAATCTGGTGCGCCTTATGTATGGGTTAAATACAGAAATGGACGCCATAATTGAGAGTGCGTCTTACAGTCCGGTGCGCCTTATAGTCCAGAAAATACGGTACTAACTTTTCGAACACCTGATTCCTTTGATCATTCTCCCTCTGATGGATAATTGAGTCAGAAATGAACTGGGCCAAAAGGCAGTGAAACTCTCTGTTCTCATCAGCGGGAATAATAAAATGATCATCTCTTAAAACTTTGAGGCAATTCAAGACTATGTTAAAGAACAGAGTCATCAGCTCACTGGGCTCCTACAACAGCCGGATGTGTAATAACACCATGTGATGTCTCTTGTTTATGCGTTTGTGGATTAGGTCTTGTACATTTTATGCTGCTGGCTTGCTCTGGTCCATCTACAAAGAAAGGTTTTAATCAAAATGTTTTTTTCTGATTGATTAAAGGATACATGTTGATGCATTTTCAATTAACTGCACAATAACTGACTGAAGTGATTAACAGCTAATGGCAGTACTACCTGCAGCTCTTGCTGTGCCTGTCCAAATTTGCTGGTGACAACCTGAAGCTTGAGTTTGTATTCTGCTGACTCCAGTTCTGCTTTTCTCCTCAGAGAATGCTCCTGCTCCAAACTCCTGAATACAAACACACACCATAGCTTTATAGAAACATAGCACAACATGGAGGGAGACAAATCTATGAGAGGCCCCATGGGCCAAAACTTACAAACTCTCTTACACATGCTATATGTCTAAGGGTTTGATAGTACGAGTGAGAGAGTTTGATAGTATATGTGAGAGGGTTTGTAAGTTTTGACCCGTGGGGCCTCTCATAGATGCATATTTGTAAGTTTATTGCAAATCCTATGCAAAAATTATCAAAAACATTTGGTTTACATGACTTCTAACTTTTACACTACCTCACCTTTCCTTGATGTGAAGTGATTTATATGGCAAGAAACAAAAATGGAGCCAATTAATTATTTGAAGAATAAAAATATTTTGTGTCCAATTTGTTATTTTCTCTCTTTAGTTCTTGATTTTCTCATCTGTTGTCTTCTATACATAGATTTTGGAAGTAGTTTAATAAAGGAAAAAATATTGAAAATTCCTTGTAAATATTTCTAAAGTAACACCAAAATAATCGAGAAATCTTGGAAACTGACTGCTACGCCAAGTTTGTCCACTGTTGTTGCTTTAAGAAAAAAAAACACTATTTGGAGCAACCTGAAATAAATCATAACTGTGGGATATCCGGTCTATCTGGTCTCCATTTGTGACTTCAGAACGACCAGAAAGAATAAATCAATGAATACATTTATGTAAGAAAATAAACATTTGTTGTATTGCCTGAAATGCAATACCAGCATTCCTTTAGTGATTCTGATCCGACTGAAGCGAAAACTTCCACTTGAGGAGTTTTAGCTAAAACATTTACAGACAAAAATGTGTTTATCTTAAATGCAGAATGTATTTTGATATTTTGTACAGTTTTCCTGCTCTAAATATGTTGTTTTTTCAGCAAATAGCCTTTTTTGAGTCTGTATTGCTGGTTTAACAATCAATCAAATATTAGTTGTTGATTAAAGTAGTTGACGATTATTTCAATAGCTGATTCATCACGATTAATCGTTTCAGCACTAATATCTACCTCTTCAGGCTCTCCTGCTCAGAGTTGTCCAGGGCTCTCAGCTTTGGAGCGTACAGCAGCACAATGTCTGAATGCTTTGCTTTCTTGTTGCACTGAAAACAAGAAAACATATTAAATACAGGGAAGAGGGGGGATAAAGAATATATTTTCGTCATAGTGGGACTGATATGTTTCTGCTCACCTGTGGACACTTAGCAGCTGAGCCCTGAGCCTTGAGCCAGCGTTTGATGCACGTGTTGCCAAAGAGGTGTCCGCAGCGCAGAGCAGAGAGCCGGTGTTCGCCTGCTGTGGTCCACACCTCAAAGCAGATGGAGCACGTTTCGCCTTCGCTGTCGCCACTGCGGCTTGGCTGGGATGAAGACGGGGCTGCAGGGGTCGGCTGGAGGTCAGATGATTACAGTTAGTGGAGGTCCGATGCTGCAGGCAGGTCAAAATTGTTGTGTGGTTATGGACAATAGACGTTTTGTGAAACATCTGATGCTATAGTTGTATTCCGTAGTGGTGGCATTTGTTCAGACTTTGGTGAATCTTAACGTCCATTACAGTTCACAACCGTTCTTACCGTTAGTACTTTTTCAGAGGACACAAAAGTGCTCCAAAATTAACTAACATTTTACAGACAGGTAAAATATCCTAATCTCTCACTATACAGCATAAGTAATAAAATAACAGAAGCCTAATGTGATTGCACACCAACATAACTCTTCTACAAGAAATTCTGTGCTTTTCTTTTGTTTTTTTCATGTGAAAAAGAAAATTTCTCTCATATGGAGGACTAGGTTTCTGCTGACTCCTCTAATGCTAAGAATCCTTGTGATGTCTGTGCTTTTCTTTAGTTACATCATTACAGACACTGACTTGATAAATGCGTAAAGGATATAATATTTTCTTAATTCATACTTTACAATTTCACATTTCTTATTAAACCCATAAAATTATTTATCTTTTGTTATGACAGACAGACAGACAGACAGACAGACAGACAGACAGACGTTAGAGACTAATTGACTAACAGTCATGTTTTTGGACAGTGGGAAGAAGCCAGAGTACAAGGAGAAAACCCACACATGCTTTTCACACATGCATTTATTTTCCCACAAAGGGGAATAAAATAAAGGCTCCATAAATTGAACAAAGGGGAAAATAAATTGTTTCATTTTAAAAGGATTAAATAAAACATGATTCCTGTATGTGAATGACGACCAATACCTACATTCCTTAATGTTCCAAATTTTTAAAAATGGAAAAAAAAAAAAAAATCACTAGATCAAAACATTAGACATAAACAGGAGGGCTAAACCACTAAGTACCTGATGGTCCTGGATTTGAGCGTAGCCCCCAGCCTCGTTTGCTGCTGCTGAAACAGCTTCAGTACGACCTACAATATTTTACAAAGACTTAGACGAGGAGGAAGAAACAGTCTTTCAAGGTCATAAAAAGTTATTTAAAACACTGATCAGCAGAAATAATACTATATAATTTAACAAAAACAACCAACATGCTACCAAACACCATCAAGGTGAATTTCTGTCAGTCTTACTGGGCGCTGCTGCTGCTGCTGCTGCTTCTGGTTGAGGCTGCTGGGTGGCAGCATTAGCAGAAGGTAAATGTAATGAGGCCTCCGCCCCAACAGCTGTGCTTTCTGCCGTTTCCTCCTCAGACTCGGACTCACTGGCCTCAGTGGTGCTGCCGGACTCTGGCTGAGTTGTACTGGCAGCTGGTGCTCGGAGCAGGAAGTCCGGGAATCCTCTGGAAGGTGCTGCCGTCTGGCTGGGGTAATGGACCCTGAGACCCTGTCTGGAGCACAAACACAAGGTCAACCCTGCAATGATGCTTTGGACGAAGCACAACAGCTGGGAGAAGAACAGTGGGAAAGGTCCCCACCTGAGTGACCTCCTCATCGGTACCCCCTGGGTTACTGAAGGCACAGCTGGGACTCCATGTACGGCCCTCTGACTGAAGGCCCAGGTGGCAGGAAGCCTGAAAGAAGCCTGAACCGCCTGCTGAGCTCCAGCACCATCATCTTCATCCTCATCTACCTCAGTGCTGCTTCCAGAGTCTGAGATGACTAGAGGGGCTTCAACATCCTCAGGCTCACCAACAGCTGCAACCGCACCACCAGCAACTGGAGGGACCACAGGCGAGTCTATCTCCATGGCCTCCATCTGCTTAGAGTAGAAAAACAGAAATGATGACAGATCATTTATCTGTATCTAAACTATGTAACAAAGTAATGTATAAGAAGTTGAGCACATACTCAATGCCTGGACTTAGTCCGTATGTTTTCATTACCTAAGTAAATAAATGATGAGTGCAAGATTTCCAAATCAAATAGGTTGAATAGAAAACTTAAGCTGCATGCATAACAAATTTATTGAAAAAGAAAGACTGAAATCCTTTGCTCAGTATTGAGTAGAAAATTTGGGGATCCTCTGCCTCTTCCTTGCCAATCCTCTCCAGTTCCATCAGGTTGGATGGTGAACGTTGGTGGAGCCAGTTTCAGATCTCTCCAGAGATGCTCCGTTGGGTTTAGGTCAGGACTCTGACTGGGCCAGTCAGGAATTGTCTCAGAGTTGTTCTGAAGCCACTCCTTTGTTATTCTAGCTGTGTGCTTCGGATCGATGTCTTGTTGGAAGGTGAACCTTCAGTCCAATCGAGGACCTGAGCTCTCTGGAAGAGGTTTTCTTCAGGATCTCTCCGTAATTGGCCGAATCATCTTTCCTTTAGTTGCAATCAGTCGTCCTGTCCCTGCAGCTGAAAAGCATCCCATAGCATGATGCTGTCACCACCATGTTTCACTATTGGGATTGTATTGGGCAGGTGATGAGCAGTGCCTGGTTTCCTCCACACACAGCACTTAGAATTAACACCAAAAAGTTCATCACACCAGAGAATCTTATTTCTCAGTCTGGGAGTCTTTTGTGTGTTTTTTGGAGAACTCTATGAAGGCTTTCAGATGTCTGGCACTGAGGAGAGGCTTCCATCCGACCACTCTGCCGACTGCTGGAGGGCTGAAGTGATAGCTGATTTTGTGGAACTTTCTCCCATCTCCCTACTGCAGTGATCTTTGGGCTCTTCTCCCTTGATTGTTCAGTCTGGCTAGAGGGCCAAGTCTAGAAGAGTTCTGGTCGTCCCAAACTTCTTCCATTTAATGATTATGGAGGCCACTGTGCTCTTAGGAACCTTGAGTGCTGCAGAAATTCTTTAGTGACCTTGGCCAGATCTGTTCCTTGCCACAGTTGTGTCTCTGAGCTCCTTGGGTAGTTCCTTCCACACCATGATTCTCATTTGCTCTGACATGAACTGTGAGGTCTTATATAAACAGCTCTGTGCCTTTCCTAACCAAGTCCAATCACTTTAATTAAACACAGACTCCAGTGAAGGAGTAGAACCATCTCAAGGAGGAACAGAAAAAAAGTACAGCATGCGAGTTAAATATGAGTGTCACAGCAAAGCCTCTGAATACTTATGAGTCATAACCATGTGATATTTTTTTTCTTTTAATAAATTTGCAAAAATTTCTACATTTCTGTTTTGTTTTTGTTTTTGTTTTTTTTTTTAAAAAAGATGATTCCAATCTTTTTTTGGGAATCACTGAGAATGAACATGTTCTCACGTTCATTCATGAGAATGAACACTCATGTATGAACTTTTATTGATTTTAGTAAATGGCTACAATGAAACAAAGTGGAAAAAAAATTAAGAGGGTCTGAATACTTTTCGTACCCACTGTAATAAACAATCGCGGATATTTGATGCAAATTTGCTGAGATGTGTTTGTGAACAAACCGAATGAAAATACAAAAAACAGAACTCCCATCATCAGATTGTAAACAAGTTAACAGCAAACAGTGATTGACATTGTGTGTAAATTTAATCTTAATTAATTAAATATTTTTTATATACATATATTTTCATTTACCTACATTGAAATCATCAGATCAAACTTAGTATTTTCGTTCTCAGCATGTTAACATTGTAGATCCATGGTCTTCGTCAAAATGAAGCATTTCTGGTGACTGGCTCTGATTACATTTTAAACGAAACAAAAGATCGTTTTGTTTTGTTTTACAAACGAATTAGACATTTTTAACAAGTTTTATGTCCCGCAAGGTTAGCGCCAAGATGTTAGTTGATCACCTAGTTAAAATAAAGGCTCCATAAATTGAACCATCCGGAAACACAAGCCCCAGAAAAGCGTCTTTTACGTGATGCATTATAAAATATGTATACTGTAACCAAAACTGCACTAAGACCAATACTCTTCATAAAGTCCACGCTGCTGCTGCTGTCGCTGTGCTGGCGGCTAAGCTCTGAACTAAACACCGCAGTCATACCGAGGCCTGCAAACTGCAGAGAGCAGTTGCACATACTGAAACATTGCATTGCATTTTAAACAGCCTCATCTAATTCATATTGTTAAATACTTTCTGTATGTTTTTACCTGATATCCCTAAGCACTTTTGATTAAACTACCTAGGATTTGCTATGATAAAAGTCCTTAATCGAACATTGCCTTAAATGTTGCGCCCTTGATAACGTTATACACAGGCAGAATTGACGACAACTCATTGTACTATTAGTGTAGTAGAACTGTTAAGACATTTCTGCTGTTTGTTGGTTTAGGTAATTAGCTAGCATGAACTGTTGTTGCGTAGCTGTAAACAGAAGCAAAACGGTTGGAGACACACAAACACTCACAGTTAACAGCACTTGGTCCACCTCCGGATAATCCCACTATGTAACCACATGGTTAGCAAAGGCTAAGTTTAGAGGATTCCATTTTAGTGGGTTTGTAAATTATTTGCGGTTCATACAACAGTAAACATTCAGGTCAGGAGTCGAATCTCCCGGCTCACGCGCGTTCAGCCCCGCCTCTAGAGCGGTATGAGAGAATTCTTCTTCCTCTTTTCAGGGTTATTTGTCGGTTGCCAAAAAAAACGCTAGGTGCACATTACCGCCATCTATTGGTATGGATGGTGGACTGAAACGACCTAAAAAACATATCGTATGTGTATGTTTTCAAATAAACGAGTCAATGTGAGAATTTATCAAAGATTTGACAACTATCAAATATTGAACTCCTATATAATAATTCGATAATGTTTAATTTATGTTAATTTAAGAAATATTGAACTCTTTAATCTTTATATTTCAGACAATATAGCAAACATTTGTTGTATAGTTTCATCTTCACAATGGAAATGGAATCTCTATTGAAAATCTGGTAGAAAACAATTTAACAAAGCACACCTTACAACAAATTGGTACAATTTTAACTTATCAGAAATAGAAAAGGATAATCTATTAAGACAAACAAAATAATGTGAAAAAAGGGGACGAAAAGAGAATATCACAAGAGAACTTTCCATTCATGAATTTAAATCTTCATGAATGGAAGATTTTTAAGTCCAGTCAGAATCTCAAAAAATATTTAAATGCCACAATGATGAGAGAAAGTATGTTAGATTTATTTATTAGTATCTTCGAAATCATAAATTTACATACATTTGCTCACCGTTTGGCAGTATTGCCATTGAACTGTATGACCTTTTAGGTGTTCTTCCTCAAGCTTCTCACTACATCTTGATGAAATAATGACTCATTTCTATAGACGGAATTGCTGGAACTGAGTCAGGTTTATAGGCTACCTCACTCACACCATTTCAGATCTTCCCACAAATTCTTTACACACACTCTTGCAGCTACAGGCCCACATGTCGGTTTTGTCTGCATAGGACAAAACCGTTGAAATGGTCACATCGAAACATTGACTTTGTTGTCCTAAAGCCATTTTGTAACCTCTGCATGCATTGTCCATATGGACGACCAATATGAACCCAAACTTTAACTTCCTGGCTGATGTCTTTATATATTGCTTTAATATTTCCACACAATCTTCTTTCCTTATGATGCTATTGTGTGAAGTTCACCAGATGTTCCTATAGCAAAACAGACCAACATCATGATACTGCCACACCCATACTTCCCAGCTGGAATAGTCTTCCCCCTTTTTTTTTTCAATGCAACGATTGTCATTATGGCCAAACGAGAAAGCGTACAGGCCAACCCAAATGTTCAGTTAACCCATCAGATGTTTTCAGCGCTATGACATAGTCTGGGATTCCTCTACTTGCTTTAATAGACTGTAATCAATATGTAAACTTTTGATTTGTAAGAGATTAATAAATAAATGCCTTTATTTATTAAAGAACCCAGGACCAGCTTTTATTATTTTACATCTTTTTAAATATTTGTTAAAACTGTCACTATGTCATGATAGTATCCTAATGCACAGATATGTGAAAAGACTGAGCTTCTCCACCTCCTGCCTGAGATACTATTGCCTGAAGAAAAACAATACTCCCTCTGTGATGCAAACAGAGTAGCATCACAGCCATCCTTTATTCAGAGTGGAGGTTCAGGTTTTATCAAGCAACACAGTTCAGCTGTGTTGAGCCTCCTTTGCATTTATATAGCTTTCCAGATTTCACTGACTGTCTAATGTTGAGTTAAGTGATATTCACAAAATGTTCTTGAAGTTTCTGTGACATCCAAGTAAAGAGGCAATCAGCCCTCCAGTAGGCTGAATCCATCGCTGAGCAGAAAGTGAGGTCGGAGCAGCGACAGGATGGGGCCATGCGGGGCCCCACCCAGGCAGTATGCTTCATCCACGCTGACTCCCAGGGACCGAAGGGATTTTAGGGCACAGCAGCAGTTGTCTTTGCCACCATGTGATGTTACGAGAGTGAAGCAAAGAGGGCTGTCAAACACACCAAACTTCTGCTTCATCTGGCCTAAATGAGCTAAAAAGTTCTGCAGAGACAAAAGAAGAAAAATAAATCATTTTCAACTGAAAATGATTTATTTTCAGTTGAAAATAAATCATTTTATTTGATAAATAAAATGATTTATAGACCCATCTACCTACTGGTAGATAGACCTACTGAAGATAACATACAGTGCCTACTCACACCCCCTTGTGGTTGTAATGTGAAAAAAATATGAAAGCACATATTCAATTGGGGTTTTATAAGACTAACCAAAGAAAATCTAAGTTCTGTGAAGGCCTCAGAGGTTTGTCAGGCAAATATATATATATATATATATATATATATATATATACACACACATGCTCACACACACACACTTGTGGTAGTGATACAGGAAAATATGAAAAAGTTGAGTGAGTTTGAAACTTCATGCAAGGCTCTGAAAAAGACACTTGTTAATGTTTGTACCTGAGCAGATTTTTTGCTTGCTTCTGTTGAACCCATGTTGAGTTGGATGATGGCTTTCTCACAGAATAAAACTCTGAGCTGTTCTGATGGACAGGAAACCCAGTTTGTATCCAGCAGTGCTGAGGGAACACCTGGACCAATCAAAAGCACAATAACAGCACGTTAATCCAAAACTAAATGATAGACCAGTCTCCAGGTTACACTGATAAATGGAAGCTTTAATGGTTAATGCTACAACAGATGCTACAGTTCGGAAATGTCCATCACTTATTGGTAGTGTACTCTGGGTTTTTAATATGGCTTCTAGAAATGACTGACAGAAGATGCCATACAAGAAAAGACTTCCTGACCCTGCTGTGTTGCTTGCAATGCTTCGTTTCCATCTGTTGTAAGGAAGAGCTGAACATTATTTTGCATGAGACTCTCGATGTAGTCCTCCTCTGTTGAAAAGCAGAACCTGCCGACTTCTAGACCTACAACAGAGCAACAACAAGGCTTTGGAAAGAGAAGTCAACGGAGTGTTGCAGTGGAGATGTAGAAAGAGCAAGGCTGAGGTGAGACTACCGTGATGTCTGGTGCTGTTAATGATGCTGGAATTCTGCTGTTGCTGCCAGCTTTCCGTAGTGATCAAGATGACGTCAAACAGCTGATGTTCAGCTGGATTTTTCTCCAGCAGACGCTCATTCACTCTCTGCAGAACCTGAGGAAAGCTATACATCGTCAACTCCCACCAAAGCCCGACTACGATCTTCTTACTGTCAAGGAAACCAGTCGGTTTTCTTTTTAAAAACAAACACAGCTTGTTTTGTTTTTGCTTTTTTGTCACAAACTGATGCTTGAAGAAGCAAGCAGCCCCAAACCCTGTCACTGCAGTCACCATGCATGATGTTCAGTTTCTGAAATGCTGTTTTAATTTCAGGTCGGATGTAACAGAACCCACAAGGTGGTCCACTTTCTGTGGGTCTACTTTCTGTCTCGTCAGTCCACAGAATATCTTCTGAAAAGTCCTGGCGGTTCACCAAGACATTTCTGATAAATGTGAGTTCTGTAAAACATGGCTCAGTAGTGTATTTTTTATGTTTTTGAGATTTCTCCCTATTTGTCTCAAATAATGACATACACTTGACAATCCAACCTGACAGAACCCAAGAGTGCAGAGAAGAGTGATAGAAAATACTCCTACAAAGGTGAGCAAGAAAAGTTAAGGCTGTGATAGCTGGGAGGAAAACATTTTTAACAAGAAAGAAGATGTTTTCACTTTGTCTCTCCAAGCTTTTTGTGAAGTATTTTAGAAGAGAATTTATATGTTTTCATTAAAAAACACAAAACAAAAATCACTGCAACATCTAGCAAAGATAGTCAGAAAGAGCATAAAATTGTTGGGTATTTTTTTCCTTAAATCCATATTTCACACTTAAATAGGTCAGTAGGCTAGTGTATTGGAGACTGAAACAATTAAACTTAAATTGTTTTAAAGTTAATTATCAATGTTCATGACTTCTCACCTGCACCAATGGAAGAGCCACGCCAAACCTGTAAATACTGCTGCCATCTTCAGTTTCTGGCTCAAAAACTGCAGCAAAAGTCACGGCAACAACCACCGCCTGGTCCACATCTTTCTGCAAGGGACAAGAAGAAGAACCCAGACTGAAAATATGAGATGAATCTGCTCACCTCTTAACGAAGGCTGTTTTATTTCTGGGATGTGAAGAGACACAATATTAACTAAAAACCCAGAAAGACAGCATTATGTAGACATTACAAATTGATCTGCTTGTTATCAAGTGAAACTGGTATTGCTTATATACCCACACAAAGCATGATTTAGAAAGAACTTGGTGATAAACATAAAAAACATTGTCGGTAAATACAGCATTAAGAAATTTCCTTTACTTGGTCAGCAGGTTTATACACATCTCAGGTAAAGTCTAGGCCCACTGCTTCTTAGAAAACATTTCTAAATCTTTAAGTTTCCTGGCAGCTGTTTAGAAACTCAAAAAGTCACCTCTCTCTAAAAGATATTTATGAAACAGAAATCTAAAGAGTAGATAGGTCACTCTGTGGCATCAGTACCATATTCTATAGCCATGATTTTCTTTTCCTTTATCCTGCAGGAGTATCTTGAGTTGAATAACTGTGAACTATGAACCATCTCGGTGGTTCTGGTGTAAGATTTTATGCCTCATGATTTTATGCAGATTTAAGTCATCTTGTACCCTCAATAGAAAACAGGCCCAAAGCCTAATATGAGGATGGTGGTCTTTGGGTCATTCTCTGTGTATTTCTTCATCACAGCGAGTCAAGTCAAAGTGAGAGAGCTCAATTTAAAACTTATCTGACCACAAAACCTTTCAGAGTCAGTTAGATGTTACCTGGGGATATACATTTTAGCACAGCCACATATCTGGGAATTTAGTTATTCGTTTTATTTTGACACAGCACAGAGATTCAATGGACCTTAAATCATTAAAAAAAAACCACGCAATATGAGCATAAAAAAAGTTTGATTTTGTTTTTAATTGTGAAATATGATACAAACATGTACAATTACACATTTTTATAACGGCACCCATTGTCTGAACACACTTATGTTTGCAAGACTCCGGGCCAGGATTTGAACCTTCTTGCTCCAAGGCAATAGTAGCACCAATTGCAAAACTGTGCAACCTACCCGTCACCTCCCCAATATCTAGGTTAGAGACTTAGAGTTAGTCCAGGTATTTGAACAGAGACACCTTTTTTTCAATTTTGGAGGGTTCTGTAGATCCTTATGGTATATTACCATAGTGAAAATTAAAACAATTTTGATGCAGTTAAAGTGCAGCTTTCTCAATCTTCATACAAACTATTTCTAACACCAATGCTCCTAAGAATGGTTGCCAAGGGCATCATGGAGGAGCACTGTTTTCACGACGGGGTGATAGGGGAGTGTCTGAAAGTTTAGGAGCTTCTTAAAGAGACAGAGACCAATCTCAAGGTGTCAAATTATGAAATCAAATTTCTTTAAGGTTATTTATACAGAATTTTTAAAACAACTAAAGGTAATATAGTTACTTGACTGTGCTATAAAATGTCACTGTGTGCCTGGAAAATGCATAATACTCCTTCCTTTAAACAATCACCTAAGTCAGTGGTTCTTAACCTTTTTTGAGGTACCGAACCCCCCAGTTTCATAAGCGCATTCACCGAACCCTTCTTATTCCGTCCTTCCCCCCATCCCCTCCGCCGACACACAAAATACTTTGCGGTATTCTGATTTAGTAATGTTATTAGCTGCGTTACCACCCCCACGCCACTAGAGGCAGTAGCGACCCCGAAAAGTTGCGACTAAGGAGCACATTTAGAAGCAGAAGTACACCGAAAACTACAGATTTTGGTAAAAACTGAGCTTTGCTGAAGACACAAATTCAAATCCATGCTGAGAGTGGAGCTCCTTCAATCAGTGCTCTCTTGTAATTCCTGTTGTAGAAGGCTAATCGTGACACATGCAAATACCCATGTGGGCCCAACTATAATTCTATATTGACACATAGAAACATAATTATATGAAGTAGACCTTAATTTACGGCTGCCGAGCAGTCAACAACAATGTACAACTTCCGCCTTTTTTCGGTACAACTCGGCATATTCAGTATTACTATAAATGTGACTTAGAAGAAAGTGCTGAAAAGGAGAAACAAAAAGACAAACCCCGAAACAATGATTAGAGCGATAACTATTTTACCATGACTCTAGCAGGGATATGTGCTCTTCTGAGGGTAAAGTAAACGTACCTGCTTCACGTCGGTGTTCGTGACCGTAGAGACCATTCTAACACCTGTAGGACCTTACGGTAGTTGCTGTTTTCCTCTTAATTCGTCTCGCACCGCAAAAACCTTATTTTCGTTTGCTTTAAGAACAGCAAGCAGCAAGTTTGCTTTAAGGAGCGCATGACTGCGTCACTTCCTGGTCAAGCAATTGCCTCTTGCCCCGCCCATATCAGTGATTATTGTGTCAGGTGGAGGAGCACCGCTCTGCTGTATTAACAAACACCAACATTTGGATTCGTTTTCGGGACAGAGGACGGATTCAAGTTCGGAGCGGTTCTCACAACAGTTGTTCTAGTTCGGAGAGCCTGAGAAGCGGGTCTGACCTTGTTTTTAGTGGGCTTGGAAAGCCCACGAGAGTGGGAAAGTTTATTTTATCTTCGGCTTTCTGGTAAGAAAAATATCTATTTTATTCATACCTTTCTGCACTAACACCATTCTATTTGATTCGGTAACCTGTTCGGGTGTGTCCGACCCGGACCCTGTGGACTGACTGGGCTCCTTTAGCTCCTTCGGGGCTTAGATCGCCCACAGCTGATTGGCTTTCACTAAGTTTAATAGGGGGTGGCCTTCTGGTGACGTAAAGAGTCTGTAAACAAACAAAAAAGACCTGCAAATATTGTTCGTTTTTATATATAAAAAAAATGTTTTGTTTTTTTTGTCATCTTTCTCGGTTAGCTGGGTCGATAAGGGAGCAAAACTATATACATGGAAATAGAGAAACAGAGATTTCAGGAACTACAGTTAAAGAGTAAATTTAGAGCATTTTCTCTGACTTTCTCCGTTGTTTGTAATACTTAGAAAAGAGGGAAAAACTAATATGCAATGATTTATGCATATGCGTAGAAAAGCTTTGCTTACAAGTATGAAACTAAGGCATTAGCAACATTTTGCAAAATAGGGGTGCAAAATGCCAAAGGGGTGAACTGACCCAGAGTCAGAGCAAAAATATTAGAGCACAGAATCCAAAGATTGTCTTTTAAGATGGTTTTAAGACATTCCTAATTTAGTATTAGTTATTAAGGTATAACAATAAGTTCACACCAGCAAGTGAGATGTATAAGAGAACAAGAAAAGACTTTAATAACTTTTTTTTCCCTGTTTTTACAATTATTGCAAACCGTGTTTTAAAGAACGTGTAGTTAGTGTAGGATGATGCAGTCTGGGTTTGAATCATTCATTTTCATATTTATCAAATACCAGAGTAAAATTTTACAATTAGTAAGCAAATATTGAAGAAAAGTTTTCACTGAATTCTACTTGAATCTTTCCTCATGTTGACAACCATGAATTCCCTTCAACCTGCTGTAATAAAGCTGAAGTGTTATAACAATAAATGAATAGCCAAAGTAAAAATAGACTTGTTTTTGTAGTAGTGATTAAGTCTGAGTAAAGGAACTTCTCCCAGTCCTGTGGAGCAGGGTGAGCCGTCTATGGCTAAGGTGGCGTTGGTATTTAGGATTGTTCTGCTTTGTTTAGATCGTGATGACGCTCTCTAGGTGTTATTAATCGTTTTGTTTATGTTAGTTTAGCTAGCTTTGCGAACAGTGACTCTCCCTCCAAGGAGAAGATGGATGTGTTTCTGATAGGGAGCCCTAATGCACGTGGCAACAAGTCTATTGGAAAAGACAAATTTTCCTTTTAGCTTATGGTCAAACCTTAACACAGAGGTTCTTATAAAATCTCAACACTATAATGTAACAATACCACATTCAGACACAGCAAGCACAGAAGTACTCTATACCGTGTTGCAATAAATCATAATCACCATCTAAATGGGTTAATCCATTGACTTTTCTGCTGCTTATCCAGGTCAGGCCACATTAATAGAAAGCACTAAAAATGTGATATAAAATGATTAATACTGGCCTTCCAATGCCATTCATTCTGTTCCACCTTATTTTCACACCACTGAAACCAAGACAGGTGGACACTACAGTGTTTTCAACAAGAACTTTAACTTGTTTCACAAATACATGTCTAAAGGTTGAAAATCCCATTATGCTTTGGATGTAAACATGAGTATTTTCGTCAGAGCTAAAGCGGTGTTTTGAAGTCTCTCAAGCTTCTTCAGCTAAAGCTGTGAAAGTGAAGAAGATGCTATGTTCTGCACCTTTAGGTGTTGAGACATTTTAGGTCGAGTAACATAGTTTCAATTGTTGCAGTTTTCTCATATACCACAGTGTCATATTGTCAAAGAAACTGAAACTTCACCCAAGTTTAAATAAGACAAGAGACTGTGGCACACTTTGAAGGAGTTCAGGTTTCACATAAGAGAATATTGTTAAATTGGTTGTATGAGGCACATGTGTCAAAGTCGAGGCCTGTGGGCCAAATCCGGTCCGCCATAACTTTTTATGTGGCCCTCTATATTGTAAACTTAACACTAAGTGTGCTTAAATATCATGTTATCAATCAAATGAATGCAGTTTTGATCTGGTTTCTGCCTAATTATATCAATCAGTCCCTCCAGTTTCTTGATAATTATCATGGAAATTCATGCAAAATCCCCACACTTTTTGCCCTAATACATAATTGGGAGTTTATTGCAAATTTTTCTCAGAAATTGTCCATAACTTTCTTACTTGTACTAAACAGCTGCCTCAGTCTTAATTGATGAAAGATCCATGACCTATACAGCAAGTAATAAAAAGTTGCATTTACTGTCATAAATAAGCTGAAATATCACAAATATTTCCAAATTAGTACCATAAACACTTTGATTTTTATTGGGAAAAAAATCACAAAAAGAATCATGAAACCTGGAGTGACTGAAAAGATGTTCAACAATAATATTTAATTTTAAGAATCCATTGATATTTTTAAAAGTTTAACAGGTTTTATTAATACATTCTGGTGCAACCGGCCCTTTAAGAGGATTCATTATCTTGATTTGGCCCAAAACGAAAATGAGTTTGACACCCCTGGTGTATGGTCTCTAATGTTTAGAGCAGTGTTTCTCAACCCTGGTCCTCATGCTCCCCTGTCCTGCATGTTTTAGGTGTTTCCCTTCTGCCACACACCTGAATTGTATCTCTAGGTGATTAACAGGCTTCTGCAGTACTTGATGGTCATGCAATCATTTGAATCAGCTGTTCTGGAATAGAGACACATCTAAAACATGCAGAGCAGGGGGGTGCTAAGGACCAGGGTTGAGAAACACTGGTTTAGAGGGTGAGTAATATCTGGCAGTGATGGCACAGGTCAGAGATCATCTGTGTCTTCTTTCTACAGCTGTAGAAAGAAGACACAGATGTAGTGTCTTCTTAGACACAGAGATCATCTGTGTCTTCTTTCTACAGCTGTAGAAAGAAGACACAGATGATCGCTGACCTGTGCCATCACTGCCAGATATGTGCCATCTCAAAAGGCTTAGAAATCCCTGGTGGCTGGCAGTAATGTTTCTGCAGAACTTTGCAGACCTGGTCCTTAACTGTACCAGTTTGGATTACGGTTTGTTAGAATACTGTCAGTGCACCAGTAGTAGAAATCTGTGTGTTAGTTTTCTAGAGTCTGTGCTGAGACTCCTCAGTCGCTGCATGTTCTCCTGTCCACAGTAGCCTGTGGTTCTCAGTGATTTCCTTAACCTTAGCAGCAGCTTGTTTTCCTGCCATCATGATTCTGTAGAAGGAATCATCACTACCTGACATGCAGCCAGAACTTGTGTTAACATCTGCTAGTGTAATTATGATGTTTGATTTACATTTGGCTGTTCAATCAAAGTTGAAGCATGCACAGCAGGGGGCATAGCTCATACCACTGGAGAGCTCTAGTGTATAGAAGACAGTAATGCCTGCCGTATGTCTGTCAAGAATCAAAATCCCAGTTGGATTGAAAAGCAGTTTCATGATGAGTGTCAATGGAATTATTGCATCAAAGAGCATCCATTCCTACAGGGCAGAGCAGTGTGCAAGGTGAAAGCTGTTTTAACATTTTTGGATCATTCTTGGCCTATAAGTGATCTTCAACATGTACAATGTGACGGATGGAGAGGAAAAGTGGACCTTGTGTGTTCACATTGGAGTGCAGTAGAAGATTGTTTGTTTGTTTGTTTGTCCCTGGGATCATCATGGGTTTTATAAAGTATCCAATTCATTTTGTTATTGATATGTGATTATGTGCCTTTCCTCTGTCTCTTTTATCTGCTCACATGCACACTGCTGCACACTTATATAACCACAGCATTTAAGACTGGTGACAGTCTTCTTATGTTACACATAACAAAAACTAAGTAAGCAGACCAACACCTCTTAGAGAGGCTACAGAGTGAAAAGATGTTAAAAGCAGAACTTGCGCTACAATCTTTGCTTTACTTGTTGTCAACAATAAGGTTAGTTGAGTGATGTTCCTCTGTATTTGTTCCATTTGTATGACTTGAAACATTTGATCATTTTTGGCTTTAAAATCTGTTTATATACCGTTTTATATGAAATCTCAAACTGGCAAACAGACCTGGGTGTTGCACAAAATGGAAAATGTGTCTCCTCAACAATTTATTGTTTGTGTTTTTTTTTTCTGCTGTTTTATTCTGTGTTCATGTGAGGGATTCTAGGTTTATGAGGACAATTTAAACACATAAATAATGATATTTTTCCCAATGTCCCTGCAAACACACGCAGCCCAATATTGCAATTCTGATAATCTCTCTCGACAGTGTTAAAAATCTTACTCAACAACAATAATGGATGCAGGAGGAAATATTCATCTGTAAGAGGTGCACCGACTAATTTAAACTCTTCTGCAGCAACTAACAGGATTCCCCCCCACCCCCCAAGTATTGTCTTTAGTTGAGCTCCATCAGTTTTTCATCTCCCTGCTGAAGAAAGCATCAATCACTGTGATGCTGCCAATTTCTTTATTATTGTATTGTGCATTTTGGTCTTCAAGATGCTTTCTGTGCCATATTAATGGTCCAGTTACCCATGCTAACAACACCATACCAAGACCCTTCATTCAACATCTCTACACCCTACTGATGTGTGTTGTTGCTTATGTTGAGGAAGTGGAGACAGATGCCAAGGTAGCACCACAAAACACAGGCAGCAGCCACCTGACCGCCCTGGGGAAGCGCAGACTTATCTAATGCAGCTGGTTGACTGTCCAGTACCGTGACTGCAGCAGGGCGGAATGCTACTAGGTTTGGTACTGCTGTTGCACCTGGTCATACAAAAACACCAGGAAAGGATGGGTCGATGCATAACACTGATACTGTGGGTCACACTCTGTGTGCATGTCTGAAAGTGGCTTCTGTTCAGTCTTGTTCAGGCATTAATTGTTATGTCAGCCAGACCTGTTAGACAGCTCAGTAAGTGTTAAGGCTCACCACACCTTCATTCCTCTAGACTATAAGCAACCTTCCTCTGCCTCATCAGACTGTGATGAAGTTATTTCACAGTTTTCCTCTCAATACACTCAACTCAGTCTGAGCCCAGAGAGGCGATGATAAAACCTTTTCTCCTCCTGTATCAAACAAAAGCAGTTTCTTCTTCCTCTGACACTGTGTCTAAGTCCTTATTTGTATGGGTCATTGTGTTGAGATCTGACTTTCCTTGAATAAATACATTTCCTAAGTAGTTGGATAAAAAAAGAGACTCATATGAGAGATAGGGAAACGGTTAGAAGCAAAAGCAATTTCTTTCTGAGTTTTTTTTTTTTTTTTTTTTAGTGTTTCCTTTCGTCCTCATATCAGCTGCTACAAAAATAAAAGTTCAGGCTCAACGTATGCTACGTTCCAGTTACTTCAGAATTTACAACTCAGTGCTAGGTGTGAGATCACACCCAAAGTGACATCATTCCAGGTAATGTAGTTAGAGAATTTGGTATTTCAGCAGTACACTGTTCATAACACCTATGAACATCCTTTTAAGTTTATTTACCAAAAGCGTAAATCAATTTGTGTTTAAAGTTGCAGACACGATATGTAACTTTTACAAGAGTGTCTTGTATTTGCAAATATATGTTTTCACCACAGTAAACATATATGGCTACTCCTGCTTCATGTTAGGAGCATATATAGTCCAGTTAAACTAGCCTTTTTTAAAATTACACAAATAAATGTGACAAAAAGTGACATGGTAAGATTAACAAATCATTGCTTGCATTGTGTAAGTGCCCAAAAAGCCATTCTGTCATTTAACAGAATATTGTCTGAATTGCTCGTCACTTATTGCTGCTGGTGGCTGATTTTTTTTCTTTGAGTGAAACAAAAATCTGCTGTAAAAACAAAAAACATTTCCCCATTAATTTGTTCTTTGATTCATTTTTCTACATTGTTAGGGATGCTTTCTATGGTCTCAGAAGCTTTGTTGATTTGAACAGGGTGTTCAGATCAACTACCCAAGCCCTACAATGAGTAAATTTATTATTCAACTGTATTGCTTTTGACCAAAAACACAAATGTGCATCTCACGTTTAACAAATTTTAATGATCAATCAAGAGTGTTGGTAAAACTATTCTGTGGACCAACAAAACAAAAGTAGGACTTTTTGAAAGATGTTAATTCCTTAACATCTAGAGTGTAACCAACACAGCAATAAAACATAGTGTGATGTTCTGGTGCTGCTTTTCAGCATTTAGTGGATGAGACCATTAATTCTGCGCTGTGGCAGAAGAATGCCTGTTCATTAGTGTGTGACCTTGAAATGAGGCTCACTTGGGTTATGCAGCCGAACACTGATCCAAAGCATGGATCAGGTTGCCTCTGAATGGCTCAAAGAAAAAAATTGTTGTAATAGCCTAGTCCAGGGGTGCTCAATACGTCGATAGTAGGAAGATTTTGAGTCAGTCTCAGCAGTAGACACACTGAACGCCACCAGGACGCTGAGACCAGCACTTCCTCTTCTGACAGGCTTATCAAAATATTCGATCCTAAACGTTTGTAGCGTCATTAAAGAATACTACTAAAAAAATAAATCAACGAAACGTGTTAAAATTAATAATCTCAGTAATTATTGTTTTAACAAGGTGCTGCGCAATTCGGTGCGTTTCGGTTCCATTAACAAAAAAGGTGACCGACTGACTAGCAGAGCAGGAGTTTAAATTAGCTACTCAACCACCGCTGTGTTCATGAGAGGCTTAATAATCGAGAAATAAATATCAAGCCTGGAAACCTGATATGTAACAGATTGAATGTTATGTTTTTAACGTAATCTCTGCTCGGCTTGCGGGGCGCAGGTGGTTGCCACGGCAACGGGTGTGCTTAAACGAGAGAGAGGGAGAGAGAGAGAGTAAAAAGGCACGAGTAGTTTTGAGCTAATCACGTGTTCGGGTTGTTTTACCTTTGCTGTGGCGCATTACAACCGCTGTAGTTTCTGAACGTTTAATAAACAACAAACTTGGACAACCTCGTTCGTTTGTGAGTATTCACAGCAAACATCAAATAGGACAAATATATTTCATTAAGTTTTAACAAACAAATGGCTTCTACTGCGATGTGAAAGTAAATTAATTATATACCAACTTCAATAGATTTGCCTTTACTTTTACAGTGCTCTTTGGCTCCTCCTATCAGTCTGTAGTTTTTCATATTAAGGTCATCAAACCAAAGTTCAGATCTACCATAACTGACTGACATCTGCTGGCGTCAGGTTTGCAAACAGCTTCTGATTGAGAAACCACCTCCTCCCAGTGTTAGAATCTCACTGAGGAAGAACTTGCATTAGGTTTTCTATCACTTCATTATTTCTGCTATAACTGATAAAATAAGTTAATATAGTTTAATTTACAATTTTTATGTCTTCATGTCATGAGATAGATCTCAGCCAGCTAGTGAAAGAAAAAGTAGATCTTGGTCCCAAAAAGTTTGGGCTCCCGTGGCCTAGTCTAAGACCAAGTTTAAATCCAATTGATATGATGTTATATGACCTCAAACATGTTGGATAACACAGCATTGTGTAAAGAACAGTGAGTAAAAGATTCATGGATATTTATCGTACTGCTTGATTCCAGTATGAGGATGGAACAGTTAGGTTGGGTGTGTCAGTTTTTACATAAGTCCAGCTTTGTTTGGTAAAATGTCTTTGATCTGAAACATCTCAATGTCACTGAATTGCATATCAAGATACCAAGTTGAAGACAAAATCTTCCTCCTTCTTAAGCTGTCTTGTTTGCCCATCCTTCTTGTTTTGGCTGCTCAGGTATTCATCATGTTCCGATAGAGACCAGAACCTGCGGCAACCAACATGCTGAGGCGTCTCGACAAAATCCGGTTTCGGAGCCAAAGACGAGACGAGTTCCTTGACCCGACCGAGTCGCCCAACACATCGGACACAGAATGCAGCGACGACGTCGTGATGAAAACACGCTTCTTGCCCAAGGAGCAAGAAGAGCTGAGGGAACCTGAGTTAGAACAGCAGACGGAAGCCCAGGTGCAGGAACACAGGACAAAACTTTTGCCTTTGATCCAAAGATAAAACTCATGTTACATTGCTTATTTTGTGTTTGTTTGCCAAAGGCTGGTCCTGGATCATTTCTGGCAGGTGTCCAAGAAGAGCCAAAGACTGATTTGAATGAGGTGAAAGGACTTCTAGAAATCGCTTTGTTAGAAAAACACTTCTTACGTGAGTATATTGTGCCCTTTACTGAGCCATACAAAAGTATTGATATTCTGAGTTTTAAACAACAGAGTATTTTATTGGGATTTTTAAGGCACAATAATACAAAGTAGTTTAGAATTGTACAATGGAGGGTGAATAATGCAAAGATGTCAGAAAGTATGGTATTCATTTGTATAAGGCACTCCTGTGCTCTGACAACCCTTAGTAACATCCAGTGACTACAGATAGGTATGTAATGACAGATTTGGCCCTGTTGAAGGTGATATGTGTTGCGATATGTTGTAGCAGATGTACAAAGCATGGCACACCTGTTAGATTTTTATTTGTGAACATTTTTGAAAACGGCATAATTTTCCTACCACATTACAGTTATTCAGTTCTTTGTTGGTCTGTCACATAAACACTGTTAAAGCCCATCTGTTTCCACCACTACCCCCAAAAGGACTCTTTTAATTTGTAATTAGTCATCACTTAATTGCAGTATTTTACTGTTGGGTCGTAATGCACAAATACAAAAAAATAAGTCACTTCTCTCTTCAAGCTGTCCATAATTATTTTGTACCAATGCTGCTGCCTCAATGATCAGATCACATAAAAGAAACTCATCCCACAATACAACTGCATGCTGCATAATCTGTCAATATTTGCCTTCTTTATGTAATGCTCCAGCAGCTATTTATAACACTGCAGTCCTCATTGTGTTTCACATTGGCATGCACGGGCACACACACACATTACCTCTTTCTATCTTCAAAAGGACTTTGAATTGATTTCCATTCATGTTATATTCATTTCTACCCCTGGCCCTTATCCTAAAACCTCACCATTAGCGGTGCATATCTAGCCCTAAACTTAACCTTCAGTCTCCTGTGCAACACACACTCCACACTTTGCAAGAATACATTCAGAAATAGAATACTAAGAGTTATTGCTCCTAAGTCTACAAGGTGTTGGCTAATTTACTATAACTTGAGTTTGCTCGTTTTGTAATTTGCTAGATTCTCGGTCCATCTCTTCCTCACAGCACATGAAACTTGTTAATAAATCCTAACTGGGAGAGAAATCAGGTTTACTCTCAATGTTCTACATAAAAACATATGATACTTCACCTTTCACTTGCATGTTAACAATTGATTTTTCTCATTAATTATAAGGCATTTGGAGAAAAAAAGAGTTTTCTAGGAGTAGGTTTTTTTTTGTCTTCATTGTGACTCGTCACTCTTTCAGAGGAGGAGCTGAGGAAACTGAAGGATGAGTCCCACATAGATTCACTTAAACAGGAACTGGAGAAGGAACGATGCAAACGCATTGAGCTGGAACAGAAAGTCAATGATGCCATAAAATTAGGGTGGGTTGCTTTACAAGACTTTCCAATCCAATTTTCCTTTATTTCTTGACTGACATTTTATCTATCTCATCAGAGTTGAGGATTTTCCATCTCAGTCACCAAAACCTCCATCCCCTCAACCTTCTCTAAGCAGCAGTACAGGTTAGAACACCCACTCCTTGCTTTGTCTTTTTCATATTGTTTAAGTCTGAAAAAAATAAATTTCCCAATCAGTTTTTGTAATCACTGAATCAAACCTCTTATTTTGTTAGAAAAACATAAAGAGACTGTATACAACAGCTTCCTGAAATGGCTTTACAATCGTTTTGGAGTTTACATTGAAGACTTCCGCTTCCAGCCAGAGGAGACAACTGTGGAGACGGAGGAGCCACTAAGTGCAAGGAGGTAAGGAAAATGCTAGACATGTCTCTGAGAGGAGCATTTAGAGTGAAAAGGTTCTAATGAAAGTTGTATTTATTTTAAATCAAAAGTTGATCTGATCTGTTGTAATTGATCCTCAGGCTGACTGAAAACATGAGACGCTTCAGTGAGTATTTTTGTCTTTGATCTTGTGTGTACTCTTTTCTGCGGATAATTATAAGTATGGTAGAGTATTATTTTTATATAGGAGAAAAAATAATATGCTTGCTGAAAGATAAAAAATAATAAACATTAGAGGTCCCTTGATGGATCCCTGTGGAACCCCACATACAGATCCTTTTGAGTACTTTTGGTTACACAACCCCCCAGATGCTTTGCTGTACAACATTTTCTTTCCACAAAAATTAACAGCAAGAAAGATGAGTCTGATATGATGGTCTGCCTGACCTTGTGATTTTAGAACGAGGGTTCAGACCTGTGACAAACTTCATGAGGAACCTGTCTGCCTTATCCAGCTGGTACTCTGTGTACACGTCTGCCATTGCCTTCATTGTAAGTCCATACACAGACAATGTCTCCTTGTTCCACTAAGCACCACACACATCTATTAAATAATAGTAACAGTGTCCAGGCATGAAATATATTAAAATATATAATTAGTAATTATCTAATGCAAACCTGACAGTTAGGGCTGGGTGATATACAGTAGTTGAAAAATGTATCATGCTATAAAGGTTTCTTATCAATGGATATTGATAATTATTGATTAGTTGTTTTTTTTTTTTTTTAATATGTGTAATACTGCCAGATACTCGTGACCTTTCCTGCTTTTTATTCGCAACTTCCTCTCGAGCTGTTGTTCTCCTCTATTCACTCTATGCCATTATTTTTTACTTTTAAGCAGTTATGAGACCCGAAATTGCTGCTGTCCAAGTTACTCAACAGGTTGTTGCTAGGTAACCAAAGAGTGTGTGAGTTAGTTGATGCCAACCTTACTTAGCTGGCATTGAGAGACTGAGCAGCTAAAGTCATTCCCCTTCCTACATCCTCCAGAATGCTGTGCAGTTCTGAATTTAAGTTCAGTGAAATTACTGAAAATTCTATTGGACGTATTTTTTATTGATATTAATCTCTTGCCTATGGTGATATAAATTGTTATTGATGTGTTGTCCAGCCCTACTCACACTGTGCACATTTGTAGCCTTGTATCTGTTGATGAACAACTGCCAAGAGCTCCTTTTATATAGCTGTAGCGATTCATAGCTCAGGTGGGTGAATCTGAAGAAAGAACAACTAGTATTTGTGATTCCTGCCATTATGACTGAGTATGAAAAGAATTCCCATTTAAAGCTGTCCACAAACCTTGCAGGTAACATAACAATTTGGTGAAAGGTGTTTTAATCAATTAAAGCTACTTCTTGCATGGAACATGTGAGTGGCAGGATTGGGCTTTTGTATTGTTTTCATTAGTAGGGGCAGGGATCCTGACAAACAGGTGCACTTCATATTTTGTTATATGGAATAGAATTTGGTCAAAATTAAACTGAATTCCCGTCCGATCGTACAGTCAGATCCATCCACATACAGCAGCATGTGTATATGGTAGCAATGGAGGTAGGAATCTGTCCTGTAATCAGTGGGTTGCTAGTTTGAGCCCGTGTCTCGTACGTCTCTGTTGTTGTGTCCTTGGGGCTATAGACTTCATCCACCTTTCCTGCTGGTGTTGGTCAGAGGGTTGATGATGTTGCATACCAGCTCTCAGCTGTGGTTACAATCATCAGTGTGTCAATGTTTGTGTGAATGGGAATGACCGATTTCATTGTAAAGCAACTTTGAACTTTATAAGTCAGCTGTATAAGTCTGATGTCATTTAATTTAAATTATGCCCAAATTACAGCATAGCACAGTAGACTTAAAGCCAGTCAGTTGTATAATGGCAGTTGGTGAACCATTCTGGAGAAACTTTTAAGATGGTGCCTTACAGAAACACTGGCTGTGTGTATTGACAGGTGTACATGTATGCAGCGTGGCATGGCTGGGCCATCCCCATGTTCCTGTTCTTCGCAATTCTCCGCCTTTCCCTGAATTATCTTATTTCCAGGTGAGCTCCCCAGCACATTCAACCACTCATATTTAAAGGCAGACCCAGACAAAAAAAAAACTTTGTGTTAAACTGCAAGTCATGCTCTTATTCAGAACAGAAACTTTACTTCAGCAATTCCGTAAGATCAAATAAAATCTTGGTTAAAAAAATTGTTTTAGTACTGACACTTTAGTGGTTCTATTTCGCATAGACTTCGTCCTTTAAGGCTATCGCTAGTGGGCTCGGTCTCCCTCAGGATGTGGTGCGCCCTGAATGGTGCGCATAGTAATATTCGCAGCTAATATTCGTTGGTTACAATACATAACCAACGTTACTGTTTTTATCCACAGAGAATTAAAAAGAGTCGTTCCATAAGAAACTACACAAGCACATTTCCTAACTCTTAAGTATTTATTTTATATATATATATATATATATATATAGATTTATTGTTTAAC